>NC_090737.1:131366788-131374288 GCF_036898095.1 Palaemon carinicauda
GCTAAATAAAAATAAGTTTTCTTCATTAGTCTTGTATCATGATATCGCTAAATCGCTCATAAATAAAATGCCTAATTCATTGCCTCTGGTACCAAACGTCGAAATGTTTGCAGCTCGTATCCCCAACCCCCAACCCCCTCAACCCCCCGCGGACAGCGATGTAAACGTAAGATTCTTTTAAGTTTAATAATAAACAATTATTTGAAATAAATAATCAGTTATTCAAGGTATAGCCCATGTAAATAAGGATAGTTCTTAGTTATTTGTATAGAGTCAACTTTATGATAGAGGTTTTGATCTGGAAACGCAATTATATAAAATAATTTGTCCTAAGAGAACAAAAGAACAGACGAATCTATAACTAACGATATTTATCACAAGAAGACAAAGTAGGGATCTACTTTTATTTTTGCTGATCTTTTACCTAATTTAACTTCAATTCCATAATTCCATTCAATGCAGAGAATTAGTATTTTTGTATTATGAAGATATAAAGAATGAAAATATCGAGAAAACGAACAAGGGCAACCAACATCATTGTAAATATTTTCATATTTTTTTTATATAATAAGATGTAGAAATCCCTTTTAACATCATTAGTATAAGATTGTGCTTTATTTGATATTGGTTTTAAAATTATGTGAGTATTGTATAAATGACTATTATTCTTTTTAATCTATTTTCTTCGAGCTGATAAGGTTGGCTATCCTGGTGCGCAAGTAACAGTCTGTTTTGAACGTAACATATTTCTTTTACATTTAACCATATAATATGATTTACATCTGATAATTCGAAAATCTAAAGATGGTTTTTATATTTAGGGTTACTGCTATATTATAAAAAAAAGAATAATATTCGTTTGCTGTGTGTTCTTATAGGTAAAAGTTTTTGTGAATAATCATATTTTCAAAACGAAAGCCTCTATTTCTGAATTATCTTCATACAAACCAATGAAAACTATCATAAACTTTACGAACTATATCTGGAGTAACTTAATATATGGTGCAAATAATTAGTCCTTATATAAGTTAAAAGAATCAAATGTTTATATCGCTGTTTACGGGGTTGGGGTGGGTGGGTGGGGGGCGGGCGAGGGGATTCGAACTGCAAACCTTTCAACATTCGAGATTAGGAAAAATCAACTAGACATTTTATTTATAAGCTTTTTAGCAAGATGATGAAATGAGACTTATAATACATATTTATTTTCCTTTAGGATAAGATACAAATTACTGTTTAATTTTTCATGATAATATATTTTACCTTCTTGAATTGTTGGTAATCCTGGACCCCTCTGACGCACGATTTCAGTTTTACCAGGACTGAGGTTTGGAATTTCCTTATTTTTATTAATTGTTTGAGCTCTCCTTTGGTTTCGCAGTTACCAATAGATGGCGTCAGTGAGGCTAGTTTGAAAATGGAATACTGGAAAAATCCAGTTTTGAGGAACAGTTTCGGAGTAGTTTTTTTTTTATTTCCTTAGCCAATAGAAACTGTCGGGCGTAGTCTCTTCATTTCTTTAGCCAATAGGAACACAGAGTTTGGACAAACTGTTTGTTAACAGTTGATTGCTCCTTCAATTACTTAAACGAGCTAAAGATCTGTCCGTAAAATACCAATACAAAATCTATTAGTATAATGTTTTTATGTTGAACAGGCTGACATCAGTCTTTTCAAAGTTTAAGGATGACATATCTGTTTTGACGTTGTTACTTTTTTTTATAGAGTGATTTATTGTTAATCTATTCTCATCATTTATTTATTTCCTGATTTCCTTACCTCACTGGGCTATTTTTTCCTATTGGAGCCCTTGGGCTTATAGCATCATGCTTTTCCAACCAGGGTTGTAGGTTGGATAATAATAATAATAACAATAATAATAATATTTGAATGATTATGCATAGAATATATAAATATAATGGTTTTTATATATCAGTAATTGGTAAAATGCAAAATGATGTAGATTACTATGGAAATCCTATTAAATGATTAGGTAATTCAAAACCCAAAAGGATTAAAAAAAAAATTCAAAAATTTTTTTTGAGTACTTTCCGTGAAATTATTACACGCTTCATATTATTTACTAGTAGTATATTAATCGTATTAATAATAATATAACCTGCATTATGAATATTCGTATTATGAAAATAATGGTGATTTTTTTATATATTTCTTTTATTGAGTAAAATCAAAAGCGCCAACGCATCCTTTTTAAGATTTTATCTCTCTCTCTCTCTCTCTCTCTCTCTCTCTCTCTCTCTCTCTCTCTCTCTCTCTCTCTCTCTCTCTCTCTCTTTGTGTGTGTGTTTATGTATATATATATATATATATATATATATATATATATATATATATATATATATATATATATATATATATATATGTATATATATCTATATATATGTATATATATCTATCTATCTATCTATCTATATATATATATATATATATATATATATATATATATATATATATATATATATATATATATATGCACAAATAAAAGATTTATTCCCTTTGAATAGAAAAACACCAAAAGGGTACAAGCCTTCCAATTTATCACACGTTTTCAGTAGTGCAGGTGCTTGTTCCCCACATTTTCTTGACCCTAGCAGATGCTACTGTCCATTACCAGGTGGTGTAACCGGTGGCTAGTATGCTGAAAGCTATCTACGGGTCTACCAAACTTGTATCAATGACCTTCCCACTCATGTACCTGTTTGCCTTGGAGGATTATACCCTTTCATGGTGGGGGACTGAAAGGATTAGTTATCCAACTATTGGTGGCTAATGTGATAACATCCCTGACTGGTAAAAGCCAGGCTGGGGTTCGAGTCCTGCTCAAACTCAATTGTTTCTTTGGTTGCTGGAACCTCACGATCCTTGGGAGTCAAGAAAGGGGGTTTGGGAGAGCCTATAGGTCTATCTGCTGAGTCATCAGCATCCATTGCCTGGCCCTCCTTGGTTCGAGTTTGGATGGAGAGGGGGTTTGGGCGCTGATCATATGCATATATGGTCAGTTTCTTGGGCTTTGCCCTGGTTGATAGGGCCATGTCACTGTCCCTTACCTCTGCCATTCATGAGCAGTCTTTAAGGGTTTACAGTATATCAATATACTCCCGTTTAGTTGTTAGTGGAATGCTCACAGCTTAGTGCCCACAATGTACCCCATATAAGGCACCAATATATTCATACTTACTGAGTCTCTGTAGGACTGGTGCCTTTATGTGTCATACCTTTTCATGAGGATAAAGGGCAAAGGTCAAGAATGTATTCCACTTAAGAAGGGTGACTACAGGTGTTGTGCTTCTAGTTTTTAAATAGTTTTCATGCATGAGAGTATTGTTTATCTAGACCTGCCATTTTCTGACCCTAATAAAAACCTAGCATATATATGAACCTAGGTTTATTTTTCTTTGGAGGCAAAGGTAATACCTACCATATGCTCTTACCTTCATTATAAATTTTTCAATTACTTATTGATATCATCCTCTTCTTATATCCATAAATCATTGGCTATTGTTTCTTGATTTTGTAAAACATTTTCTCCATTGAGTTTGTAATGCACTCTGTTCCTTCCATGCAGCAAGCATAGTAACTGCTATCGGACTCCAATCAACTTGAATGACAAAAGCCGTTGAATACAACACACGCTAATTTCTACTTTATTTTCATAACTGTTATTATATTGTGTATTTTTTATGTCAGTCTTAACCTAAATGACAAGAGCCATTGGATGTAGGCTACAAATTCAATTGTCCCCCCTTATGTGCCCCCAATGGGTCATATAAATATCTGCGTTTTTTGCTAAATAAAGGTAGTTTTAGTACATTGAACACCCAGTCTGCCTCCCAGATAACCGCTTTGTCTACTTATCCTCTGACAATATCCACCACTGGCTACGATGCATCTGTCCAGGCTGTCAGAGTAGAACTCCTGTCCTTCCCCAGTAGAGGGCCATTTGCCTAGCTTCAGCATGCTGAGGTTCAGTTCCTCACCAAGGGTGTGACCTGCTCAGCAGCAAATAAGACCGTGGTCTTGCTGCAATCCCCGATGGCACCTACCCATAAATCTTCGATTGGCAAAAGGATGCCCCTACAGTATGGTACCCTCAAAACATAACTCCTGGAGCAGTATTCACCATCACAAGATTTTTTCAGATCTTTCAACAACCGTTGGGGGATCAAAAGGCGTCTAAAATTAGTATTGCTCTCCTTCAGTCTACTGCAGATGAACCTAATTCGTGCCTTTCGGGTACAACACTTGCCGGAAATTGTGCACGCCACCCTTCCTGATGTTAAAACTTTGTCTATGAAGGACTTGATGACTAGAGTTCATGAACCATATCGACAGCCACATCTCCAACATCAAGAACTCCATGAACAAAACCACTCCTGATGAATGGGACATTCATTCAAAGCGAGTAAGCTGAGGTGAATGCCTACCCTGTGATCAGCCTAGGTAGTGATGAAGTCACCCACCACCCACCTCTTCTGCCCCACGCTCATGCCCAAACCCACGTCCTTAATAGCCAGTGGATGACACCCCTCTACCTCAGTTGTGCTACTACCGCTCCAAATTCGCGGCTGCTGCTAAGAAATGCGCCACCAGATATCAGTGGTCAAAAAACGTGTAATTAGGCCATCTCCATTGGCTGTAGCCACCCCACTAACTAATACGTTTTTGCATGATTCGGGATCTAAAGCATACTTTTTGGTAGATACTGGGAGCAATTCCATCATTCTAAGCCTGCTTGATGTCTGTCTGCTGGCCACCAACTGATCTGCTATCTTCACCCACTGTTAGAAATTATGTCACTGTCATTTGGGGGCAATCAGTACCAGTGGAATTTCATCATCTCCAACGTTACACTGCCTCTCATCAGTGCAAATGTCCTAGCCCATTTCCTCTTCCTGGTTGACTTTGCTTATCAATGCAGTGTCAATTCCTGCTCTTACTTGTTCACAGCTTAATTCCCCGCGCCCTCTGACATCACTCTCTATATCAACACTATCACACACATGTAACGAAACAATCTAATCTGATAAACCGCCCCCCCCCCTCAGTACCAAATAGCATAACTAACAACGAAAGTTATGATTTCGTGACGTCACTTGGAGAAAGGCTGTGAGCGTGTGGTGCCAAGTGTGGAAAATCTCCAGACCTTCGGCTCATCAATATGGTTTAAATGAAAAGAAAAATGAAGGAAACGATATGTGGTCATTTAGTTTATGGTAAGGCTATACTGGCTTCGAATTGGGGGGAGCAGACCATAATGGGCTGAATATTAAATGTGGGATGTACAGATTTCAATGAAATCATTCAACCATGGAGCTTGAGATGGTGGTTGAAAAGGTTTCATTGGAATTTATATATTCTAAGGTTAATCTTCACCCTATTGTTGCCTGCACTTGCTGAATCACACCGTTGTGAACACTTTCTCAGATTACAAAAGAGAGATGAGTGACCTCAAAATGTTTTACAAGCATTACAGTCATAGCCCCCCCCAAAAAAAAAAAAAAAAAAAAAATCACCTGCGTAGCTATTTGTTCTGATTCCTCATGGTATCATCATCATCATCATCATCTTCATCGTCTCCTTCATCTCCTCCTACGTCTATTGACGACGCAAAGGGCCTCGGTTAGATTTCGCCAGTCGTCTCTACCTTGAGCTTTTAATTTAATACTTCTTCATTCATCATCTCCTACTTCGTACTTCATATACCTCATGGTATAAGAAAGTTAAAATCCAAGATCTTAATTATCTGTTATTGAAAACAAGATGGCATTAACAGGTACACAGTTATTTTCTAAACAATACTTTTAGAACTTAGAGTAATGTGACATTTGGAATATTGGAATGTCTTTATTTGAGAAAATTAGGTCAATAAAAAATAGATAGCTGTACGATGAGAGATGAATTACAAGATATGTTATAAAATGTTATCTTACATGTGACTATAATCGATGAGAGATGAATGACTACACATATGTTAGTAAAGTGTTATCTTACATGTGACTATAATCGATGATAGATGAATTACTACACAGGTTGTAAAATGTTATCTTACATGTAACTAAAAACGATGAGAGATGAATTGCTACACATAGGTTGTAAAATGTTATCTTACATGTAACTAAAAACGATGAGAGATGAATTGCTACACATAGGTTAGTAAAATGTTATCTTACATGTGACTATAATCGATGAGAGATGAATTACTACACATAGATTAGTAAAATGTTATCTTACATGTGACTAAAAAAAAATTAAGTAAATATATCATCATTCGTTTTGAGGGATTATAGAACCGATATAATATTCCCGATATAGTGAATTAAACAAAACGCTTCACCCATCTATATAGACTGAAAGGTTATCTTTTTAAAATGTAAATGAATATATATTGCCTGCTCCGATTTTTCTTGTGTGTCCATAGCACGCCTAGCCTCCATAAATGATAATCTCAATATTACAGAAGTTTTTCGATGTTGAAATTATTAGATATTTCTCCCTCGTAAATATACATCCTTCATGATTAGTAAAAAAACCATTAATTTGGTAGAAAATTTAAATTACTCTGTAGGTAAAATATTATAATTAGTTGCTATACAAATATTTCATTAATTTTAACTCCGAAATTTGTGCTTGTTAGGATTATTTTGCTATATTTTCCTGTAAATTTAGGAACACCTTAATAGAGGGTGAAATATATAATTTTGAAAAGGACAATGCATATTGTATAAATATCTATGAATGAAGAATAATAGTTAAAGAAGATAATGAACCGTCAATAATATTATCTTAGAAACCTGCGATTTTATTATATGAGGGGGGGGGGTGTTATTTAGTTAGTTTGGTTGTATTTGAGCGCCAATACATTTAATACATTTCATTCATAATAATGATAATAATAATAATAATTATTATTATTATTAGTAATACTACTACCACTACTACTACTACTACTAATAATATTAATAATAATAGTAATAATGATTGTTATTATTATCAGTAATGATAATAATAATAATAATAATGATAATAATAATAATAATAATTATTATTATTATTATTATTATTATTATTATTAATGAACAGTTCTGAACAAATATAAGTTAATTCAAAGCTTGATTATTAATGAAAAAAAGTGGTATTCTCACCCATTTGATTTTATATTGCTAACATGTAATATAAATTATGGGTTTATTATACTTAAAATTTTTCATTTATACTTAGCTCTCTCGTCCTCTCTCATGTTCATGCCTAGTCTAACCTACATCTTTTTGGGATTTATTTAGTTCGTTTGGTTGTATTTTAAGGCTAATACATTTAATACATTTTATGTATAATCACAATTAAAACAAATAGTTCTGTTCCTTTATAAGGGAATTCATAACTCGATTATTAATGAACCAACGGTATTCTTACACATTTGTTTTTGTATAGCTAATATATAATGTAAATTATGGGTCTATTATACCTGAAAATTTGAAATTA
>NC_090737.1:131379288-131384862 GCF_036898095.1 Palaemon carinicauda
CATAACGTATCCTCTCCCATTTGAGGTCAATTTATGCAAAACCTACAGTTTTACGCCTTCAGTATAGAACCAAACATACTCTTTGGATGACCGCAAGTCACATACCACATGATATATAACGCAATTCTCAGTGAAAATTGCGTATACGCATCCTCCCTTCCAAGTATACTGAGACAGCGTGGCCAGTATTTGAACATTCCCTTGGTCTTTCTCTTAAGGTGGGCTCAGGAACACAGTATTCGTAGGCGTATCCTCGTTGCTCAAAACATATGAATGGAGATGGGAACTTTTCCTTTTCATTTCATTTGCATATTCAACCGCACGTGGTTTAGCAAGGAGTTGTTTTCCCTACAGGTAAAGACGACTGTATGAGGGGTTTAGTATTTAGATACTTCTACACCTACACAGATATATACATGCGCATGCATTTACACCTACACTTATACCTACACATACGCATACACTTATACCTACACCTACACCTTCGCTTATACATACAACTACGCTTACACCTACACATTCACCTACACGTACACCTGCACCTACACATACACTCACACCTACACTTATACCTACACCTATACTTACACTTACACCTACTCCTTCGCTTATAGCTACACCTACACTTATACCTACACTTATATCTACACATACACTTGCACCTACACCTTCGCTTATAGCTACACCTACACATACACCTACACCTACACCTACACTTACACCTACACCTACACATACACCTATACCTACACATACACTTATACCTGCACCTACACATACACCTACACTTATACCTACCCCTACCCTTATACAGTACATACAATACGCCTACACATGAATATACACATGCATATTTTAGTATATAAGATACAGTGAATCATAGCTTCTCTCTTTACTACCTGTCTCTTTTTCAACTATTTTTTTTATATCCCCAGAGAGCAGCAATGGGATTTTCTATGTTCATTTTCAAGATGTCTGTAAGCACCTCATTTCATGAAGAAAAGTCTTCATGTAATTAGAATTGAAACGAAATGTTTGATCACTAAGTCACTGTATTTAATATTCTAAAATATCCGTCAAAATAGGTACAATTGCAGCTTTCCTACACCTGTCCCGCTCAAACTAGTTAGTTCCTTTAGGCGCTGCAACCTCACCGTCCTTGTGAGCTAAGGATGGGGATAGTTGGGGAGTCTATATGTCTATCGGCTGAGTCATCAACAGCCATTGCCTGGCCTCCTTGGTCCTTGCTTGGGTGGAGAGGGGCCTTGGGTGCTGATCATATGTATATATGGTTAATCTGTTTGGTATTGTCCTACTCGATATTGTCCTACACATACACACACACACACATATATATATATATATATATATATATATATATATATATATATATATATGTATATATATATATATATATATATATATATATATATATATATATATATATATATATATATATATATATATATATATATATATATATGATGTTTTGTATGCAACCCATTCAATAGTATCTCCTTTACCTTCATCTGAGAGCTTCTTGTTTATTATCAATCTTTTGCTCTACCTTGATTAAGAATATCAGTACCTTTTGAAGTTAATGATATCCAGCCACTGCCTCGTCAATAAGTGGATAGCCGTTCTAATGAAAAAGAAAGGAAGAATGTTACTTTGAAATAACCTATTGTAAATAAAAAAGAAATAATTTAATTTTGTATGATAGAACAAGGATGTGTGATCACACGTCTACAGCAATTTCATTTGGTCACTATTAAGTGATATCTTAAAATCAGGTCTATTCTCTCTCTCTCTCTCTCTCTCTCTCTCTCTCTCTCTCTCTCTCTCTCTCTCTCTCTCTCTCTCTCTCTCTCATAACGACTTAACTAATAACCCAACAATATCACTGGCAAAGACATAGAAGATCTAATTTGATGGTGTTGCTGTTCTTAGTATATTTTATTTTGATTGTTTATTACTTTTCTTGTTTGTTTTTTCATTTCCTTGTTTCCTCTTCTAGTCCCCATTTCCTTGTCTTATAGTCCCCCTTTCCTCCTCTTCTAGTCCCCTTCTCCTTTTCTAGTCCCCCTTTCCTCCTCTTCAAGTCCCCTTCTCCTTCACTTCTAGTCCCCCTTTCCTCCTCTTCTAGTCCCCATTTCATTGTCTTATAGTCCCCCTTTCCTCTTCTTCTAGTCCCCTCTCCTCTACTTCTAGTCCCCCTTTCCTCCTCTTCTAGTCCCCATTTCATTATCTTATAGTCCCCCTTTCCTCTTCTTCTAGTCCCCCTCTCCTCCTCTTCTAGTCCCCCTTTCCTCCTCTTACAGTCCCCATCTCCTTCTATTATCGTCTCTCTCTACTTGTCTTCTAGTCCCCCTTTCCTCCTCTTCTAGTCCCCTCTCCTTCTCTTCTAGTCCCCTTTTCCTTCTCTTCTAGTCCCCCTCTCCTTCTCGTCTAGTCCCCCTTTCCTTCTCTTCTAGTCCCCCTTTTCCTCCTCTTCCAGTCCCCCTCTCCTCTCCTCCCCATTTCCCCCCATCCTCACTCTCTCCTCCCCTCCTTCCCCTCATTCTCAAGAGCGCTACCTCATTTGGTAATGCAGCCTAAACCCAGAGGTCCTCTCCATCAGTTGGTGACAAGACTCACGCCTTCAATATTTCAGCCGAGGGAGACCAATGCGAAGCCAACGTCGTCCTTTTTAACCGCGGTTTGTCACTCGCTCTAAAACGTTACATCTTTTTTTTATCTTATTTTTTTCCCTCTTTCTTCTATCCCCCTTCTTGTTTTTTTTTGTTGTCTTTCTACGGCATTAGAGGCCTTGGAATATCGAGGTTCGGTCTTGTTCGCGTCGCGTCGTATGAAAATATCGACAGGAAGAAGAAATTTATTGTAGTGTGAAGGACGTCAGTTTGGTGCAAGGAAGTAAAATGTTAGCCGAGACGCCGTGAAAAGAAATAATTTATGACGCCTCTCTAGGCTAAAAGTTTCATCAATGTTTTACTCTTTGTTTTTTCATCTTATCGATTATGAACAGAATTTGAATACCCTGTCAATGTTTTACCCTTTTTTTTTTCTTAGAGATTATGAACAGAATTTGAAGAATACCCTGTCAATGTTTTACTCCTTTTTATTTCTTAGAGATTATGAACAGAATTTGAATACCCTGTCAATGTTTTACTCTTTTTTTTTTTTTTTCTTAGAGATTATGAACAGAATTTGAAGAATACCCTGTCAATGTTTTACTCTTTTTTTTTCTTAGAGATTATGAACAGACTTTGAAGATGAACAGAATTTGAAGAATACCCTGTCAATGTTTTACTCTTTTTTTTTCCTTCGAGATTATAAACAGAATTTGAATACCCTGTCAATGTTTTACTCTTTTTTTTCCTTAGAGATTATGACAGAATTTGAATACCCTGTCAATGTTTTACTCTTTTTTTTCTTAGAGATTATGAACAGACTTTGAAGATGAACAGAATTTGAAGAATACCCTGTCAATGTTTTACTCTTTTTTTTCCTTCGAGATTATGAACAGAATTTGAATACCCTGTCAATGTTTTACTCTTTTTTTTCCTTAGAGATTATGAACAGAATTTGAATACCCTGTCAATGTTTTACACTTTTTTCCCATAGAGATTATGAACAGAATTTGAATACCCTGTCAATGTTTTACACTTTTTTCCCATAGAGATTATGAACAGAATTTGAATACCCTGTCAATGTTTTACTCTTGTTTCCTAGAAATTATGAACAGAATTTGAAGAATATCGTGTCAATGTTTTACTCTTTTTTTCTTAGAGATTATAAACAGAATTTGAAGAATAACCTGTCAATGTTTTACTCTGTTCTTTTTTTCAGGATTAGGAACAGAATCTTGTAGAATTCCTTGTTTTTATTTGATTCTTATTTCGAATTAAAATATACTTTGTTGAAGTGTTTTTGAGAGTTTTATTTACGTAAAATGTATCGATTATGAACACAATTTAGACTACCCTATCAATGTTTTACTATTTTTTTTCTTTTTTTTTTCGATTATGAACAGAATTTGAAGAATACCCTGTCAATTCTTTTTTTTCTTTTTTCTTTTTTTCTCGATTACGAACAAAATTGAAGATTTTCCTGACTTTATTTGATTTTTATTTCGCCCTAAAATATCCTTTGCTGAAGAAGTTTTTTTTTGAGAGTTTTAAATTACATAAAATATAGTCGAAACGCAGTGAAAAGAAATAATTTGTGACGCCTCTGAAGGCCAAAAGTTTCATTAATGTTTTGCTGTTTTTTTTTCTTATTAATTTATTATTTGGCCTTTAAGTATACTATGCTAAAAAGCTGTTTTATTTTTTGGGAGTTTTAATTGATACCAGATTTCTCTCATAGCTGATTTCTCAGTAAATAATTCAAATATTTTGTTTGTTTGTTTATTTATTTATTTATTTATTCTTTTTTTGCTAATTGTGAACAGGATTTGAAGAATTCAGTGTGTTTGTTTGAATTCTCTTTTTGTCTTCAAGTATACGTTGCTGAAACAGTTTTTTTTTTGTTTTTTTAGTTAATACCAAGATAATTCCAAAATAATTTGAGTATTTTTTTTTTTTTGCATTTTTTTTTTTCACTAATTGCGAACAAAAGTTGAATTCATTGTATTCATCTCATTCTTATTATGCCTAAAAGTATACGTGGCTGAAAAAACATTTTTTTTTTTTTTTTTGAATGTTTGAATTACTTTCAAGATTTCTTTCATAACTGCTTTCACAGTAAATAATTCCAATAATTCTATTTAGATTTTCATTACTAAAATTTAATCTGTTATCTGAATTAATAATATGAATTTCTTATCAATTGGAATTATATCTCTATGGATTATGTTCCTTGAAAAACAGAAGTGTCTGAATTTAGTCCAGAATTGAAGAGCTCTTAGAAAATTGTCCCAGTTCGGTTTTAAACCCCTGGGGAAGCATCTCTATTCGGCAGCTTTAGTATTGCATGAAGATGGTGTATTGAAGACCTCTCTCTCTCTCTCTCTCTCTCTCTCTCTCTCTCTCTCTCTCTCTCTCTCTCTCTCTCTCTCTCTCTCTCTCTCTCTCTCTCTCTCTTTCCGATCATAAAGATACTTCTTAAAATTAAGTAAAATCTCTCTCTCTCTCTCTCTCTCTCTCTCTCTCTCTCTCTCTCTCTCTCTCTCTCTCTCTCCGTTATTATATAGATAGTTCTTAACAATAACTCAACTCTCTCTCACACTCTTTCTGTTATCATAAAGATACTTCTTGAGAATAAGTCAAATCTCTCTCTCTCTCTCTCTCTCTCTCTCTCTCTCTCTCTCTCTCTCTCTCTGATATCATAAAGATACTTCTTGAAAGTAAGTCAAGTCTCTCTCTCTCTCTCTCTCTCTCTCTCTCTCTCTCTGTCCGTTATTATATAGATAGTTCTTAACGATAAGTCAACTCTCTCTCTCTCTCTCTCTCTCTCTCTCTCTCTCTCTCTCTCTCTCTCTCTCTCTCCGTTATTATATAGATAGTTCTTAACGATAAGTCAACTCTCTCTCTCTCTCTCTCTCTCTCTCTCTCTCTCTCTCTCTCTCTCTCT
>NC_090737.1:131400362-131402862 GCF_036898095.1 Palaemon carinicauda
GGCATTCAATTTATGATAAATTTTGCACATTTTTACGTGTTTTTCATATTCAAATAAGCCATATATATTTTTGATATATTAATGTCTGGATTCTCTTAACAACCTCGGGATCACAGACCCAGGCGAAATCTCACAAAGACAAGAGCTTGGCTCCGGCCGGGAATCGAACCCTGGTCGGCAAGCTTATATAGACAGTGACTTAACCCACTTGGCCACGAACAAAGATAAAAGTCAATGACAATTCCACTGTACTTCTACCTGTCGAATTCAGGTATTTTGTACTTAGAATTGAAATCAACCCATCTTCACCATCGTAGCCAATTGGTAGTTTGTTACTTGGCATTCAATTTATGATAAATTTTGCACATTTTTACGTGTTTTTCATATTCAAATAAGCCATATATATTTTTGATATATTAATGTCTGGATTCTCTTAACAACCAGACATTAATATATCAAAAATATATATGGCTTATTTGAATATGAAAAACACGTAAAAATGTGCAAAATTTATCATAAATTGAATGCCAAGTAACAAACTACCAATTGGCTACGATGGTGAAGATGGGTTGATTTCAATTCTAAGTACAAAATACCTGAATTCGACAGGTAGAAGTACAGTGGAATTGTCATTGACTTTTATCTTTGTTCGTGGCCAAGTGGGTTAAGTCACTGTCTATATAAGCTTGCCGACCAGGGTTCGATTCCCGGCCGGAGCCAAGCTCTTGTCTTTGTGAGATTTCGCCTGGGTCTGTGATCCCGAGGTTGTTAAGAGAATCCAGACATTAATATATCAAAAATATATATGGCTTATTTGAATATGAAAAACACGTAAAAATGTGCAAAATTTATCATAAATTGAATGCCAAGTAACAAACTACCAATTGGCTACGATGGTGAAGATGGGTTGATTTCAATTCTAAGTACAAAATACCTGAATTCGACAGGTAGAAGTACAGTGGAATTGTCATTGACTTTTATCTTTGTTCGTGGCCAAGTGGGTTAAGTCACTGTCTATATAAGCTTGCCGACCAGGGTTCGATTCCCGGCCGGAGCCAAGCTCTTGTCTTTGTGAGATTTCGCCTGGGTCTGTGATCCCGAGGTTGTTAAGAGAATCCAGACATTAATATATCAAAAATATATATGGCTTATTTGAATATGAAAAACACGTAAAAATGTGCAAAATTTATCATAAATTGAATGCCAAGTAACAAACTACCAATTGGCTACGATGGTGAAGATGGGTTGATTTCAATTCTAAGTACAAAATACCTGAATTCGACAGGTAGAAGTACAGTGGAATTGTCATTGACTTTTATCTTTGTTCGTGGCCAAGTGGGTTAAGTCACTGTCTATATAAGCTTGCCGACCAGGGTTCGATTCCCGGCCGGAGCCAAGCTCTTGTCTTTGTGAGATTTCGCCTGGGTCTGTGATCCCGAGGTTGTTAAGAGAATCCAGACATTAATATATCAAAAATATATATGGCTTATTTGAATATGAAAAACACGTAAAAATGTGCAAAATTTATCATAAATTGAATGCCAAGTAACAAACTACCAATTGGCTACGATGGTGAAGATGGGTTGATTTCAATTCTAAGTACAAAATACCTGAATTCGACAGGTAGAAGTACAGTGGAATTGTCATTGACTTTTATCTTTGTTCGTGGCCAAGTGGGTTAAGTCACTGTCTATATAAGCTTGCCGACCAGGGTTCGATTCCCGGCCGGAGCCAAGCTCTTGTCTTTGTGAGATTTCGCCTGGGTCTGTGATCCCGAGGTTGTTAAGAGAATCCAGACATTAATATATCAAAAATATATATGGCTTATTTGAATATGAAAAACACGTAAAAATGTGCAAAATTTATCATAAATTGAATGCCAAGTAACAAACTACCAATTGGCTACGATGGTGAAGATGGGTTGATTTCAATTCTAAGTACAAAATACCTGAATTCGACAGGTAGAAGTACAGTGGAATTGTCATTGACTTTTATCTTTGTTCGTGGCCAAGTGGGTTAAGTCACTGTCTATATAAGCTTGCCGACCAGGGTTCGATTCCCGGCCGGAGCCAAGCTCTTGTCTTTGTGAGATTTCGCCTGGGTCTGTGATCCCGAGGTTGTTAAGAGAATCCAGACATTAATATATCAAAAATATATATGGCTTATTTGAATATGAAAAACACGTAAAAAATGTGCAAAATTTATCATATATATATATATATATATATATATATATATATATATATATGGGTGTGGGTGTGTATGTGAGTTTAAACTGTATAATTTTGAGCTAATCTAGAATGTTAGCATAAGTAACAGCATTATGAAAATTTTTATTATTATTATTATTATTATTATTATTATTATTATTATCATGAACGAATCACACTGCAGTATCCCACAACATATGTTCCCAAAACCATTTCCCTCCGTAGAAATAGAGGGACAGAGTAAATGGCAAGCGTTTCAAACCCTATTGGATGACACTTGTCAGGAATGG
>NC_090737.1:131407862-131432862 GCF_036898095.1 Palaemon carinicauda
CCCTAGTTGGAAAAGCCAGATGCTATAAGCCCAAGGGTTTCAACAAGGAAAAATAGCCCAGTGAGGAAAGGAAAGAAGGAAATAGATAAGCGATATTATTATTATTATTATTATTATTATTATTAGCCAAGCTACAACCCTAGTTGGAAAAGCGGGATGCTATAAGCCCAGGGGCTGCAACAGGAAAAAATAGCCCAGTGAGGAAAGGAAAGAAGGAAATAAATGAGCGTTATTATTATTATTATTATTATTATTATTATTATTATTATTATTAGCCAAGCTACAACCCTAGTTGAAAAAGCAAGATGTTACAAATAGAATTCAATGAAATAACACTATTTGTGATGATAATGATCTAAAGTTTTCTGGCTCATTATAGAATAAATCCTATTTTTTGGCAGCATTTATCTATGGAAAGGAATAATTAATTCCTGTTATATTAAACTCATTGGTTATCTATATCTTTTTACCTTGTTTATAATGTTTATGATACAGTGAGTAGCTTCTGCGTTTGACTATCACAAATCCCAAAGAAGAATATGTGTTTCAACTTTAATTATTTCATGAAACACAGTTACATTGAAAGTGGAAAATTCATTGAATTATGACGTCACCTTCACTTTTTTTTCTTTTTTTTTTCTTTTTTTTTTTACGGGTTTATTTCTCGCCCTCCATCAGATACTAAAAGTCTGTTCAGGCGAGCCTTGGTGTGTAAAAATAATTTCTTTCCAGTTAATATTTTGCTCTGTATCTTATCAGTTATTTCGCTAGCATTTGTATTCAGGCTTAATAGTTCTCAGGTGACTATTATAACACTTTTTAAAAAGATAAGTCTTCAGGTTTTTCTTGAAAGCTGCCACATTTTTGCTATTCTTGACATCAAGTGGAAGGTCGTTGATGAGTCTCGGTGCAGCATAACTGAACGTTCTTCCTCCGATTGCATGATTCACACCTTCAACAATAAAATTTTACTATCAGCAGCAGTGATTAAGATCTTATGGCAAATGGTAAATATATGTAAACATTATCAAGCGAAATAGTTTCTCTTCATAACGGTGCAAAATAGAATATTCTCATGAGATTACACAAAGCGTAGGTTTCCCACCAACCCAAGCACAAGATAATAATCTCAAGCATTATTAAACTTTCCCACTCACCAAGGAAAGGGAAAATACAATTTCCTTTTATTTCCCTCTTGTGCATATTGCTAGGAAACCAACGCATGTTTGCGCAAACAGTCGCGTAATTTTGTAAACTGCGTTCATGCGAGAAAAAACAAGTGCGGTTGAATCTGGGAAAGTTTACTCCTTTCTATTCTCATCAAGGCAGCCCTATTTGCAGATGGCGATAAGTCACGGCACTGTGTAATTGTGAACTGGGATAAACCCGTGGTGAGGAACTGTGACTCATCGTTTGGATGGGAGAGGCGGAATTGGTGAGAGAAAAGAGGAATGCAGATAAGGAATATTGCGTTGTGTGGAAGTTGACCTACATTGCGTAGATGGTGCAGAAATAGTTCTTGTTTTACTCTGCAAAGGAGAGATAGTGTTTGATGGGTCTTTTGTTTTTTTTCTTAAAAGTCCAACTTCTTTTATTATTAATATTATTACTTGGTAAGCTACAACTCTAGTTGGAAAAGCAGGATGCTATAAGCCCAGATACTCCAACGGGGAAAATAGCCCAGTGAGGAAAGGAAAGAAGGAAATAAATAAGCGATATTATTATTATTATTATTATTATTATTATTATTATTATTATTATTATTATTATTATTATTATTATTAGCCAAGGTACAACCCTAGTTGGAAAAGCAAGATGCTACAAGTAGAATTCAATGAAATAACACTATTTGTGATGATAATGATCTAAAGTTTTCTGGCTCATTATAGAATATATACTATTTTTTAGGCTGCATTTATATATGGAAAGGACTATTTAATTTTCATTATATTAAACTCATTGGTTATCTGTATCTTTTTACTTTGTTTATAATGTTTATGATACAGTGAGTGCTTCTGCGTTTGACTATCTTAAATCCCAAAGAAGAATATGTATTTCAACTTTAATTATTTCATGAAACACAGATACATCGAAAGTGGAAAATTCATTGAATTATGCTGTCACCTTCAACAATAATAGTTTATTATCAGCAACAGTGATTAAAACCTAATGGAGAATTTCTGCAGTAAATATATGTAAACATTATCAAGCGAAATAGTTTTTCTTCAGAACGGCACAAACACAATATTCTTAAGAGATCACACAAAGCGTAGGTTTCCCACCAACCCAAGCACAAGATAATAATCTCAAGCATTATTAAACTTTCCCACTCACCAAGGAAAGGGAAAATACAATTTCCTTTTATTTCCCTCTTGTGCATATTGTTAGGAAACCAGCGCATGTTTGCGCAAACAGTCGCGTAATTTTGTTAACTGCGTTCATGCGAGAAAAAACAAGTGCGGTTGAATCTGGGAGAGTTTACTCCTTTCTATTCTCATCAAGGCAGCCCTATTTGCAGGTGGCGATAAGTCACGGCACTGTGTAATTGTGAACTGGGATAAACCCGTGGTGAGGAACTGTGACTCATCGTTTGGATGGGAGGCGGAATTGGTGAGAGAAAAGAGGAATGCAGATAAGGAATATTGCGTTGTGTGGAAGTTGACTTACATTGCGTAGACGGTGGAGAAATAGTTCTTGTTTTACGCTGCAAAGGAGAGATAGTGTTTGATGGGTCTTTTGTTTTTTTTCTTAAAAGTCCAACTTCTTTTATTATTAATATTATTACTTGGTAAGCTACAACTCTAGTTGGAAAAGCAGGATGCTATAAGCCCAGATACTCCAACGGGGAAAATAGCCCAGTGAGGAAAGGAAAGAAGCAAATAAATAAGCGATATTATTATTATTATTATTATTATTATATTATTATTATTAGCCAAGGTACAACCCTAGTTGGAAAAGCAAGATGCTACAAGCAGAATTCAATGAAATCACACTATTTGTGATGATAATAATCTAAATTTTTCTGGCTCATTATAGAATATATATTAGTGTGCTACTGTCTTAAGCACACATTTGAGTATGAGTTGTTTTCAGATGTATTTAAATGGTTTATTGAACACATCTTAGTGGTTTTTTAAGTTTTATTGTGAATAAACAACTGAGTTAAACATCTCCATCACTGGAGGAAGCTGTGTTGGTCCACATGACCAATTCTGGTGAAGTTTAGATATGAACTGAACAAATTACTGATATCCCAAATATCGTACACTTGCTTTAATTTGGCTAAGTGACGGAATCGGAAGACACCTGCATCCGGTGACGTCACAAACTTTCACACGAAGAGACAATGTGTTGACACTAAGAAAGAATGACAACTTAGCATCTTACATCCTGCTTACAATTTGAGTTGACCATAGCAAATCTCACGGTCAGCTCTTCCAACCAACATGACATATTACGTCATTTGTTTTAAACATGTAATATTACTATTCTAATTATTACATAAGCTCGGCCAGCTATCTCAATTTTTTTTACAAAAATTTTACAACAAGCCGAAACATGGTTATTAGGTGTGACTGGACATACGTACCATTCATTGTTCAAAACTAGCTATATCCAACTGAGGACGAATGTCCAAATAGGCACATCAAAATTAATAACAATAATGCATACAAAAAAGATATTACCAAAGCAAAAAGAAAAATGCATGATAAAACCAAGATCATATATATGGTACATTGCTAGCAAATGATTACATGGTACCAAAAAACAAAACAAATTCTGACTTACAAATGATTCGGTAACTTGATAAAGAATAATTGTTACCTTTGTCAGAAACAAGATACTCAATTTTTAGTGCACAAATACGAATTCCTGGTACGTACACGTACCACGGTTTCGTACATATATATATATATATATATTTATATATAGGGCTGATACATTTTATTAGATGCCCATAGATTCTGTTATATATCTTATATTTTTTTCTTTTTTTTTTTTTTCTCTTTTCTTTTTTAACATTCCGGCTTATATATTTTTATTAGATGCCGAGAGAAAAAAATGATTTATATCCTTTTTTATTTTATTTATTTTTTTAAATGTTATTTTAAATGTATTTTTAACAATGCAAATGTAGAGAATTTCTTTAATTACATATTACTAGCGTACTAATCAGCTTTTCATACAAACATCATCCTGACAAATTACTCCCTTAGCGAATGAGGTGGCCACTCATACAGCTTTGAACTGGATCAGGTAGGGGGTATTGTCAGGGCTATTCAACTCGTTCCTTTGTAGCTGCTTGCTGTGCCGTAACCTACGCCAAACAAGGATGTTCACGGCGATAAAAATTAACACCGTTACACATAAACCTGCTAGTAATATAGGGTGAAGAATCTCTTTGTAAGTCGGCGACAGGTGGTCCTTTTCGGTAAGTTTCATTAAGCGTTTCGCCACACTTCCTTTATAGGGGAGAGGAAGTGCGGGCGTTGTAGAGGTCCACGTGAAGTTCGCGAAGTAAGCTCGTTCTCTGATGATTGTCCGTAGGCCAGTCACCATGGAATTCGGGGAAGTCCCGATACAGCCATCTGCTGCGACGAAGATGTTGTTGAAGGATGTGGATCCGTCAGGGCATGATACATTGAAGCCGTCCTTGTCGTATCGTATCCATCAAGTTTTTACGGAATTCAAATGAGTCAGCTGTACATATTTTTCTATCCATTGCGTCTGAACAGTGAGTTAATTGATTTAAGTCTTTAATGACCGTATATGTTTCCTTGTCTGGGGAAATCAATACGTGTCCTGTCAAACTGGATATTACTGGATTTGAGTGATTCGTCATGAAAGTCGGAAATGGTGATATCCTGTAAGATTGCCAGGCATCAGAAGAATCAAAGGGAATTGTAATCCTAATCTTGTTATTATCTACGTTTACTGTAATTAGGCTGTAATAAAATTCTAACCTATGTTCGTCTAACAAAGGAACATAGCCTAGTTTATCCCTAGTGTTCTCCAGAACTAATTTTAAGTAACGTATAGGCAACAAATGGGGCGACAATACACCTTTAGTTGCTAACGTGATAGCTTCTACATAATCCTTGGATTTCTCAATGAAATGTGCAATTCTGTTATGTATGTGATCTATCTTTGAATCATAATACGTTAATGTTGCTAACAAATCCTGTACTTCCATAATTTGAACGATATTATCTGAATGTTCATTTAACAAATCCATAATTTTATTGATTGAAGCTAACTGATCTCTTAGTTCTGACATAATCAATTCATCTTTATGAGTCAAGAACTCAATTTTCTTATTTTGATTACTAATTTTAAGACGATTGGAAAGTCCTAAACCTAAACTTGCAACAGACCCAAAGATGCTTAATGCAGCATAAATGAACGGATTCCGTCTTTCTTTTTGTTCGTGTCCTACAGTCCACATCAAAAGGTCATAAGCCAAAGATCCTGTCTCTCCAGTCTTATTTTTCAAGTCATCAGATAGCATCTCTGCAACTTTTAATGTTGATCCAAGCAAACTCTTAGTAGTCAAATGAAAATGTCTCCTATGCAACTCATCCAATGATGCAGAAAACCTTGAAATGGCGGTTCTTAAGCTAGTGACATCATTCTCTTGAAGAAAAATTGCTTGCATATGCACTTCGACAATTACGTTGGTTGATGTAATAAAAATGTCTTCTTGTCTTTCAACTATATTGCCATATTTAAAATATATATTCTTAGTCTTAAAACTCATCCCATACGAAAAAAATGTCTGAGCGAACAATATCACTCCCAACAACAAAAAATTCATCTTGGAAACCTGTAACGAGAAAAAACATATGTAATTACTCCTGTATTAAAAAGAAAACTTTTAGTCACAAAAATTAAAATTTTTCCTCACTTCTTTTTAATTTCTTATGTGAGACAATGGTACTATTCTCTCATCCGTGGGTTGGGCTACGTTTTGAATTCTAAACCTATTGGCCGTTAATGTTTCCAAAATGTTAAATGGGCCTTCAAAATTAGGTGTTAGTTTATAGTTGAGCCCTTTTCTGACATTGATTTGAATATAGATGTTATCACCCACGGTATATGTTTTAGTTGGTTTCGCTATTTTATCATGATTCCTTTTCATTATGATTTGTGATTCTTCTAAATTCTTTCGAAGGATATCATATCGACTTATACTTGCATTTATACATTCTTTTAAAGGATTTGATAGATTAGTTGTAGGCGTTAATACATGGAAAGGTGTTCTAACTGGGGTACCATACAATGCTTCATGCGGTGACATTTTAATTGATATATGATATGAATGATTCAGAGTACTCAGTGCCGCCGGTATTGCAATATCCCAGTTGGGGTCTGATCCCCCTAGTGTTACCCTTAATATATTTAATATCTTCCTATTTGCTCTTTCCACTAGCCCATTCGACTCTGGGTGATATATCATGGTATTAACCTTCTTTATGTTGAGGAATTCACACAATGAGATAAGAAAGTGATTATTAAATTCACCACCCGAGTCTGAGATTATCATGTGTGGAATTCCATGTTTACAAATGTAACACTCGTAAAACTTCCTAGGGCATTCAATCGCAGTTTTAGTTTTAAGCGCTATTAGTTCTGTATATCGAGTTAAAGCATCTATAATCACTAAGAGGTGCTTATTTCCTCTGTCTGACTCGTAAAATCCTGTTAACAAATCTAAATGTATTCTTTCAAAGGGTTGATTGGGAACAGGATAAGCTCCTAAGCTGACAGGTGTTTTCGTATGCCCTTTGTTTTCCTGACATGTGCGACAATTAGCTATGTGTCTTTTTATATCTGTAAGCATTGTATGCCAATAAAACAATGATTTGGCTTTCTGTGACATTAATGAGAACCCAGGGTGTCCATGTAATGGATTTGAATGCAACCAATTCAGGACAGTGGAAACAAGTGAGTTTGGTACTACTACCTGGTCGTTAGTTACATGTGGTGTATTGCGGGTTTTCCTTGTCACAGTCCTACACAGAATATTATCTTTGATTACATAATTCTGCTGCTTATACTTTATATATTCTTTTTCTTTATGATTGCCTTTCAAAGCATTTATAATTGTTTCTATTTTCTGATCTTTTCTTTGCTCAGTCTGTAACAATTCAGCACTCCAGCCTAAATCTTCTTGTTCAGATATTGTTTTTACAATAGGCATGGATGTTGATATATCTATTAATTCAGCTAAAGACTCCGTACAAGATGACACGGGGTTGCGTGATAATGCATCCGCAATGATATTTGCTTTCCCAGGTAAATACCCGATTCTTGCGCCAAAATCTTGAATGATTAAATGCCACCGAGTTCGTTTAGGGCTGTGATTGAAGCCTTTAAAGAACTCTGTTAGTGGTTTATGGTCAGTAAGAACCTTAACGGGATAACCGTAAATTATGAACTTAAAATGCACTAGCGAATTAACAATAGCTAGTCCTTCCTTGTCTATTACTGCATACTTACTTTCGGAAGTTCTCAATTTTCGAGAATAGAAAGCTATCGGGAAAAACTGTTTATCATATTGCTGAAGCAATACCCCTCCTACTCCTAAGTCTGAGGCGTCTGTTGCAATGAAGAATTCCTTACCGAAGTCAGGAAATTTTAAGATAGGAGAACTACACAGTTCATCTTTCAAAGTATTAAACGCCTGTTGATGTTGCTCAGACCATATGAAATCTACGCCCTTCTTCGTAAGATCAGTTAAAGGAGCGGCTATTATTGAATAGTTGCGCATAAAACGCCTGTAATATCCACTACAACCCAGAAATTGCTGTATTCCCTTGACATTAGTAGGTATGGGAAAATTACGTATAGCCGACACCTTATCATGGACTACTTTAAGACCTTGGCTTGACACCATGAAACCCAAATATATTAATTCTGTTTTGAAAAATTCACACTTACTAATCTTTACCCTTAAGTTATGTTGTCTTAATCTCTGTAGTACTAGTTCTAACTTACGTAGATGTTCTTCTAAGGTGTTGGAAAAGATTACAAGATCATCCATATAGGCATGCAATATATCCCCTAACAAGTCTCCAAACACTATGTTAATCATTCTTGTAAATGTTATAGGAGCACAACGTAAACCAAAAGGCATCCGTAAAAATTCATAATGTCCCCTGGCTGTGCTGAAGGCTGTGTATGGGATACTATCTTCTTCTAATGATATCTGGTGAAAGCCTTTAAGTAAGTCCAAACTGGTAAAATATTTATTCTGACCTAATAAAGACAAAATATCGTCAGTACATGGCACTGGGAATCGATCAGGGATCGTTTCCTCGTTTAGACGACGAAAGTCGACGCAGATACGCCATGTTCGATCTTTTTTCGGTACAACTATTAAAGGAAAATTATAAGGGCTATTTGATTTTCTAATGACTCCTTCCTCTAACATTTTACCTACTTCATCATTTATTTCATTCTGGAATTTCATAGGGAGTCTGTACGAGGGTACATATATAATTTTCTGTTTGTCTTTTAACCTTATTTGATGCTCGATCACATCTGTTTTCCCTAAGGATCCATCCGTAGTGGAAAAGACATCTGTATATTTATTTAAAAGTTCAAAAATTTTCTGCTGAATTTCTTCGTCTTGAATGTCCTTACTGATTTTATTTTTAATAGATCGTAAAAGGGATTCATCCGCAACTGATTGAGAGTGATTGATTTCAGCAACGGTAAGAATACGATGTTTATAAACTTCTACATCCAAGATATGTTGATTTTTGTGAATTACTAAAGTGTTATTTAAATGATTACAGACTTCGATATTACATTGCTGATGTGAGCCTACTGTATAAATAGCTTGTGTGACAGACAATCCGTTAGTTTTCAAAGTATCGGAAAGGATTAATATTTCAGATCCCGGTAGTGTTTTCTTTATTTGCACTATTAAATTCGAAGGTATGTTTGGTTCGATATATTGCGTGCAAGATGATATTACGGGTGAACGAGAATTCTGCTGGGTCGCGTATATTATTTCTTTATTAGTGAGACAAGTTATTGGTTCTTCAACGTACGTTACGGTTACATTTGTCGTCTCCTTTTTATCCAAAACTGACTTTAAAGTATTAGAAGACTTATAGAATTTCCCTTTGATATACACGCCGTGCTTTGCAGGAGCTAAGATAATGTTTTGATTTCCCATAGATGGGTATCCTATAATTACACCTGGATACATATTAATGTTTTTCACTACAACAAATGTATCGGCAAACGTGCGATTACCGACTCTGAACTGAATATGAGTTATGCCTATGACGTTTAATTCATTATTTCCTATACCTGAAAGTCTGATTCCTGATTTTTCAATCGGAAAGTTCGAAAACAACAAATGATGCGTCTTCAAATCCATAATATTACGTGGACTACCAGCGTCAAAAAATAACGTAAAGGATTTGTGTTCTAAATTTACAGCATATAAGGTTGGCCGTAACTCATTTTGGCTTATTATTGTATGAATTCGTTGCAAATCTACGGGAGCATGCACTGTTTTACTTAATTCGGCCGTGTGTTTCATAGGAAAATCTATTGTCTCACAATTATCTGATAAAACATTAAATTGATTATTCAATACTATTGATGTTGACATAAATGACCTTGACCCAACATCACTCTCTTCCCCTCTAGAGTTAACTATGTGGTATTTGCTTTGCTCTGCACATTCTGAAAATTAGGCTGACTTTGCGAGGTCTGGTTTGACGGCCCAGGCTCAGCGATATTTGAAGAAGTGTTTGTTTGTTTCGGACTCTGAACTGCATTGACATTTTGTTGTTTCTTCTTATTGTTAAAATGAGGATTTTTCTTTTTATTTCCATATGGAACTGACTGTGGAATTGACTGTGTATTTCTAGGATATTGTTGTGTCTTACGCGCGTAACATTGACTATAAGAATGTGATCCTGTGTTGTGAACTGAACAAAATTTCGTTCTACAGTCTGCGCTTATGTGACCTTGACGTTTGCAGTTGTAACACGTCACTCCCGCTACTGGATTGTTAATTACGTTCACTGTTTGTGGTTTTGTTTCATTCTTAGCAAAAACTTGAGTTAACACGGGATCGAGATCTGGACACTTGGACATGTGTTTCTTTATCTGTTTATAGACATCCAATTCCGTACTTGCAGGCATTAACTTCTTATCAAAGCACCGTACTAAAGCTTCAGGCAACATAAGTGTCATGCAAGTTAAATACATTAATCGTAAAAAATCTTTCACGGAGATATTATCGTTAGTAACCCAAGTGGAATTACCTAAAATGTCCTGATATTCATTAAGCCTATCAGCTATGAGAGCTGCTCTCTCAACAACATTAAGCCGATTCATAGTGGCTTGATTAAGTGTATTTCGTAACGTTAACACTACATCCAAAGCTTCCTCACCCCCATAGATCGCGCGTAACCTAACTTTGAAATCATCCCAAGTAACTGCTTCCTGAAATGAAACACCTCTTAAATACGCACTCGCATCCCCCTTAGAAAAATCTATAAAACTTTTAGCTTCTTGTAATTGTACAAAAGGATCTACGATTTGTTTGGCATTTAAATGGGCATCAACGGATGAAATCCATGACTCCACATTTTGTGGCAAGAACCCGTTGACACGGCCTTGAAAAGGAAGGATTGCTGACCTGGCATTTACAAGCGTCACAATTCGAGGAGGATTAGCCTGGCCTACACCACTAGGTCCAGGGGTAGGGCTGACAGGAGGAGCCATGACTGCTGTATGTTTTTTTTTACTATCTCTTTGACCCCTTTCAATCCTATCAAAATATCTATATGAGTACAGACGCCCACTGCGTAAACGCATATGTATAATAAAATTCCCCCAACAATGTTACTAATCCCAATACATTTCCCCCCAAGAGTTTATGAAAGAAAAAGGAATTAGCACAAAGAAAGAAAAATTCAAAATGAGAATTCGGAGTTTCTTATAACAAAGTTTAGGAATTCACTCACCCCAGTAATAATTGACTAACGACTTGTGATAACTACACTTCACTGCCCAAACTGAAATGAATACAAAATCTCTGTACTTAGCTTATATATGAAGTCGACTCCTCGTTTCTCTCTCTCTCTCTCTCTCTTGATGTTTTGTTAGCGATGTCTCGTTCTAGTTTCTTGTAGAATGTAGGTCTTCCTGGATATGTCTTGCAATAGTTGAATGCCAGTCCTTGGGTTTTCTAGGATGTTGATTGAAGATTCTATTTGTATACTAACATATGTTGGTGTTAGCATTTCCGTTGGACTTAGTCAAAATTGTAGATTCTTGTAGATAGTTTTGAGTTCTTGAAGATCTTTATCAGGTATTACAGCTTTTATGTTGAAGTCTTGAAGATATATCTCTGGTTTTACAGCTATTTATTTTGAAGTCTTGAAGATATTTCTCTAATTCTTAGAGTTTAATCGCTGTCTTAGAGTTTAATCGCTGTCTTAGAGTTTAATCGCTGCCACCATTTATTAGTGTGCTACTGTCTTAAGCACACATTTGAGTATGAGTTGTTTTCAGATGTATTTAAATGGTTTATTGAACACATCTTAGTGGTTTTTTAAGTTTTATTGTGAATAAACAACTGAGTTAAACATCTCCATCACTGGAGGAAGCTGTGTTGGTCCACATGACCAATTCTGGTGAAGTTTAGATATGAACTGAACAAATTACTGATATCCCAAATATCGTACACTTGCTTTAATTTGGCTAAGTGACGGAATCGGAAGACACCTGCATCCGGTGACGTCACAAACTTTCACACGAAGAGACAATGTGTTGACACTAAGAAAGAATGACAACTTAGCATCTTACATCCTGCTTACAATTTGAGTTGACCATAGCAAATCTCACGGTCAGCTCTTCCAACCAACATGACATATTACGTCATTTGTTTTAAACATGTAATATTACTATTCTAATTATTACATATATACTATTTTTTAGGCTGCATTTATATATGGAAAGGACTATTTAATTTTCATTATATTAAACTCATTGGTTATCTGTATCTTTTTACTTTGTTTATAATGTTTATGATACAGTGAGTGCTTCTGCGTTTGACTATCTTAAATCCCAAAGAAGAATATGTATTTCAACTTTAATTATTTCATGAAACACAGATACATCGAAAGTGGAAAATTCATTGAATT
Source organism: Palaemon carinicauda (assembly GCF_036898095.1). Taxonomy (NCBI): domain Eukaryota; kingdom Metazoa; phylum Arthropoda; class Malacostraca; order Decapoda; family Palaemonidae; genus Palaemon; species Palaemon carinicauda. The sequence continues at coordinate 131,420,042 of NC_090737.1, forward strand.
ATGCCGTCACCTTCAACAATAAAATTTAACTATCAGCAGCAGTGATTAAAACCTTATGGCAAATGTCTGCAGTAAATATACGTAAACAATATCAAGCGAAATAGGGAGTGAGTCTCTTCATAAGGGCCCAGAACAGAATATTCTTATGAGATTACAGAAAGCGTAGGTTTCCCAACAACCCAAGCACAAGATAATAATCTCAAGCATTATTAAACTTTCCCACTCACCAAGGAAAGGGAAAATACAATTTCCTTTTATTTCCCTCTTGTGCATATTGTTAGGAAACCAACGCATGTTTGCGCAAACAGTCGCGTAATTTTGTTAACTGCGGACATGCGAGAAAAAACAAGTGCGGTTGAATCTCGGAGAACTTACTCCTTTCTATTCTCATCAAGGCAGCCCTATTTGCAGATGGCGATAAGTCACGGCACTGTGTAATTGTGAACTGGGATAAACCCGTGGTGAGGAACTGTGACTCATCGTTTGGATGGGAGAGGCGGAATTGGTGAGAGAAAAGAGGAATGCAGGTAAGGAATATTGCGTGTGCAGTTGACCTACATTGCGTAGACGGTGGAGAAATAGCTCTCGTTTTACTCTGCATAGAAGAGATAGTGTTTGATGGGTCTTTTGTTTTTCTTCTTAAAAGTCTAACTGGTTTTATTATTATTATTATTATTATTATTATCCAAGCTAAATTTACAACCCTAGTTGGAAAAGCCAGATGCTATAAGCCCAAGGGTTTCAACAAGGAAAAATAGCCCAGTGAGGAAAGGAAAGAAGGAAATAGATAAGCGATATTATTATTATTATTATTATTATTATTATTATTATTATTATTATTAGCCAAGCTGCAACACTAGTTGTAAAAGCAAGATGCTATAAGCCCAAGGGCTCCAACAAGGAAAAATAATCCAGTGAGGAAAGGAAAGAAGGAAACAAATAATCGATATTATTATTATTATTATTATTATTATTATTATTATTATTATTATTATTACTTTCCAAGGTACAACCCTAATGGGAAAAGCAAGATGCTATAAGTAGAAATCAATGAAGTAACATCATTTGTGATGATAGCAATCTTAATTTTTCTTGTTCATTATAGAATAAATATTATTTTTTTAGGCTGCATTTATCTATGGAAAGGACTATTTAATTCTTATTATATTAAACTCATTGGTAATCTATATATTTTTACCTTTTTTTATAATGAAAGTATGATACAGTGAGTAGCTTCTTCGCTTGACTATCACAAATCCCAAAGAAGAAGATGTGTTTCAACTTTAATTATTTCATGAAACGGTTCCATTGGAAGTGAAAAATTCATTGAAATATGCAGTCACCTTCAACAATAAAATTTTACTATCAACAACAGTGATTAAAACCTTATGGCAAATGTCTGCAGTAACTATATGCAAACATTATCAAGCGAAATAGTTTCTCTTCATAACGGTGCAAAATAGAATATTCTCATGAGATTACACAAAGCGTAGGTTTCCCACCAACCCAAGCACATGATAATAATCTCAAGCATTATTAAACTTTCCCACTCACCAAGGAAAGGGAAAATACAATTTCCTTTTATTTCCCTCTTGTGCATATTGCTAGGAAACCAACGCATGTTTGCGCAAACAGTCGCGTAATTTTGTTAACTGCGGACATGCGAGAAAAAACAAGTGCGGTTGAATCTCGGAGAACTTACTCCTTTCTATTCTCATCAAGGCAGCCCTATTTGCAGATGGCGATAAGTCACGGCACTGTGTAATTGTGAACTGGGATAAACCCGTGGTGAGGAACTGTGACTCATCGTTTTGGATGGGAGGCGGAATTGGTGAGAGAAAAGAGGAATGCAGATAAGGAATATTGCGTTGTGTGGAAGTTGACCTATATTGCGTAGACGTGGAGAAATAGCTCTCGTTTTACGCTGCATAGAAGAGATATTGTTTGATGGGTCTTTTGTTTTTCTTCTTAAAAGTCTAACTGCTTTTATTATTATTATTATTATTATTATTATTATTATTATTATTATTATTATTATTATTATCCAAGCTAAATTTACAACCCTAGTTGGAAAAGCCAGATGCTATAAGCCCAAGGGTTTCAACAAGGAAAAATAGCCCAGTGAGGAAAGGAAAGAAGGAAATAGATAAGCGATATTATTATTATTATTGTTATTATTATTATTATTATTAGCCAAGCTACAACCCTAGTTGGAAAAGCGGGATGCTATAAGCCCAGGGGCTGCAACAGGGAAAAATAGCCCAGTGAGGAAAGGAAAGAAGGAAATAAATGAGCGTTATTATTATTATTATTATTATTATTATTATTATTATTATTATTATTAATACTAGCCAAGCTACAACCCTAGTTGAAAAAGCAAGATGTTACAAGTAGAATTCAATGAAATAACACTATTTGTGATGATAATGATCTAAAGTTTTCTGGCTCATTATAGAATAAATCCTATTTTTTGGCAGCATTTATCTATGGAAAGGAATAATTAATTCCTATTATATTAAACTCATTGGTTATCTATATCTTTTTACCTTGTTTATAATGTTTATGATACAGTGAGTAGCTTCTGCGTTTGACTATCACAAATCCCAAAGAAGAATATGTGTTTCAACTTTAATTATTTCATGAAACACAGTTACATTGAAAGTGGAAAATTCATTGAAATATGCAGTCACCTTCAACAATAAAATTTTATTATCAGCAACAGTGATTAAAATCTTATGGCAAATGTCTGCAGTAAATATATATAAACATTATCAAGCGAAATAGGGAGCGAGTCTTCATAACGGAACCAAACACAATATGCTTATGAGATTACAGAAAGCGTAGGTTTCCCACCAACCCAAGCACAAGATAATAATCTCAAGCATTATTAAACTTTCCCACTCACCAAGGAAAGGGAAAATACAATTTCCTTTTATTTCCCTCTTGTGCATATTGTTAGGAAACCAACGCATGTTTGCGCAAACAGTCGCGTAATTTGGTTAACTGCGGACATGCGAGAAAAAACAAGTACGGTTGAATCTCCTAGAGTTTACTCCTTTCTATTCTCATCAAGGCAGCCCTATTTGCAGGTGGCGATAAGTCACGGCACTGTAATTGTGAACTGGGATAAACCCGTGGTGAGGAACTGTGACTCATCGTTTGGATGGGAGGCGGAATTGGTGAGAGAAAAGAGGAATGCAGATAAGGAATATTGCGTTGTGTGTGCAGTTGACCTACATTGCGTAGACTATGCAGAAGTAGCTCTCGTTTTACGCTGCAAAGAAGAGATAGTGTTTGATGGCTCTTTAGTTTTTTCTTGAAAGTCTAACTTCTTTTATTATTAATATTATTACTTCTTAAGCTACAACTCTAGTTAAAAAACCGAGATGCTATAAGCATAAGGGCTCTAATAAGGAACCATAGCCCAGTGATGAAAGGAAAGAATGAAATAAATAAGCGATATTATTATTATTATTATTATTATTATTATTACTTGCTAAGCTACAACCCTAGTTGGAAAAGCAGGATGATATAAGTCCAGGGGCTGCAACAGGGAAAATAGCCTAGTGAGGAAAAGAAACAAGGAAAAATAAAATATTTTAAGAACATTAACATTAAAATATTTCTTTTATAAATTATAAAAACTCAAACCAAACAAGAGTAAGAGAAATAAGATAGAATAGTGCACCCGAGTATACCCTCAAGTAAGAGAACTCTAACTCAAGACAGTGGAAGACCATGGTACAGAGGCTATGACACTACCCAAGACTAGAGAACAATGGTTTGATTTTGGAGTGTCCTTCTCCTAGAATAGCTGCTTATGTATATATATATATATATATATATATATATATATATATATATATATATCTATATATATATATTTATATATATATATATTTTAAATATATATATTTTGTATATATATATATATATATATATATATACATATATATATATATATATATATATATATATATATATCTTGTCACGCTCAGGGGGATAGAGAGTAGTCATACCCTGGTGAGAGGGGTTATCCCGAGAAGTACGCTCGAATACCACACTCTCCCACAAATTGCCGAACTAGCAGCTGTACTTGGGAAAGGGGGAGTGAGTGGGAAGGGTTGGAATATACCTGTATATGCGCGTGTGTGCATATCAATCTAAATATTTAGACATAATTTTTGACGGCTTTGGTACACTAGTTTTAGAATAAAGCTTCTATGTTTTTACTTGGATATATATCGATGAAATTATTAATTTTCATAATTCTAAACTCATTAGATACCTATATCTTCTTTTTCTTGTTTATAATACAGTTATGATACAGTGAGTAGTTTCTGCGTTTGACTATCATAAATCCCAATCAAGAATATGCATTTCAACTTGAGGTATTTGATGTAACCCAGTTACGGTGAAAGTGGAAAATTCATTTCTCAGGTTGTAGTGGCCCGGTTGGTAACGTCTCTGCCTGGCGATCGCCAGACAGGGGTCCGAGTCCCGTTCAGACTCGTTAGTTCCTTTACTGTCTGCAATCTTTCCATCCTTGTGAGCTAAGGATGGGTGTTTTTTGGGACGACAGGTCTATCAGCTGAGTCATCAGCAGCCATTGCCTGGCCCTCCCTGGTCCTAGCTTGGGTGGAGAGGGAGCTTGGGCGCTGATCATATGATATATGGTCAGTCTCTAGGGGATTGTCTGCTTGACAGGGCAATGTCACTGTCTCTTGCCTCTGTCATTCATCAGCGGTCTTTAAACCTTTAAAAAGTGATTAGAACCTTATGGCAAATAACTACAGTAAATGTATTTAAATATTATCAAACGAAATAGGAAACGAGTCTCTTCATAATGGCTCAGAACAGAATATTCTTATGAGATTACAGAAAGCGTAGGTTTCCCACCAACCCAAGCACAAGATAATAATCTCAAGCATTATTAAACTTTCGCACTCACCAAGGAAAGGGAAAATACAATTTCCTTTTATTTCCCTCTTGTGCATATTGTCAGGAAACCAACGCATGTTTGTGCAAACAGTCGCGTAATTTGGTTAACAGCGGACATGCGAAAAAAAAACAAGTGCGGTTGAATCTCGGAGAGTTTACTCCTTTCTGTTCTCATCAAGGCAGCCCTATTTGCAGGTGGCGATAAGTCACGGCACTGTGTAATTGTGAACTGGGATAAACCCGTGGTGAGGAACTGTGCCTCATCGTTTGGATGGGAGGCGGAATTGGTGATAGAAAAGAGGAATGCAGATAAGGAATATTGCGTTGTGTGCAGTTGACCTACATTGCGTAGACGGTGGAGAAATAGCTCTCGTTTTACGCTGCAAAGGAGAGATAGTGTTTGATGGCTCTTTAGCTTTTTCTTGAAAGTCTAACTTCTTTTATTATTAATATTATGACTTGGTAAGCTACAACTCTAGTTGGAAAAGCAGGATGTCATAAGCCCAGGGGCTCCAACAGGGAAAATATGTCAGTGAGGAAAGGAAAGAAGGAAATAACTAAGCGATATTATTATTATCATTATTATTATTATTACTAGACAAGCTGCAGCCCTAGTTGGAAAATCAAGATGCCATAAGCCCAAGGGCTCCAACAAAGAAAAATACTCTAGTGAGGGATAGAACCAAGGAAATAAATAAACGATATAAGTAATAGAAATTTATAATAAAATATTTTCAAAAACATTAACAACATCAAAACAGATAATTCATTTATAGACTATAAAAAGACTTATGTCAGCCTGTTCAACTTAAAAAAAACATTTGCTGCAAGTTTGATCTTTTGAAGTTCTGCTGCATTCTTTGCCTGGTCTTTCCTTTTTAATGAAAAAAAAAAATTAATCTCAAATTTTACATAGAATCCAATACTTGATTTATTTTAACAATCAATATAAATTGACATATTAACTAAATCTAACCATTTATAGGAACTGCATTCTTGCCTGCTCCTTACTGTTTTATCAAAAAAAATTAATTTTAAATTTTACATAAAATCCAATACTTCATTTATTTAAACAATTAATAGAAATTGACCAATAAACTAAAGATACCAATTTATATCAATTGCATTCTTGCCTGCTTTTAAATTTTCCATAAAATCCAATGCTTCATTTATTTCAACGATTAATCGAAATTGACCAATAAACTAAAAGTACCCATCTATATTCTTGCCTGCTCTTTAGTTTTTTTTTTTTTTTATGAAAAATTTCATCCTAAATTTTGCATAAAATCCAATACTTAATCTATTTCAACGATTAAGCAAAATTGACCAATAAACTATAAATATTTATCTATATCAACTGCATTCTTGCCTGCTCTTTAGTTTTTTTATGAAAAAAATTCATCTTAATTTTTGCATAAAATCCAATACTTTGTTTATTTCAACGATTAAGCAAAATTGACCAATAAAATAAAATACCCATATATATCAACTGCATTCTTCACTGCTTTTTAGTTTTATATAAAAAATTCCATCCGAAATTTTCTATAAAATCCAACACTTGATTTATTTCAACGATAAAAAAGAAATTAATCATGAAAAAAAATCATGAGTTGAATTAATTTGTAAGAATGTGTATAAAAACATGTCCATTATGTTCATGCATTTATTAAACGTTCATTAATTAATGACAGGAAGATGTCAATGATTATTAATTGGTCACTATGACCCATAAAGGCTTCTATTTTATAATGATTCCTATCATTTTAATTACACAATAGAAAGAATCTATCCTGTTATTAACATGAATAATTGGTTCACATTTTTCGTATTTTGAAGTAATGAATAAGAGGAATTTCAGAAACTATTTTTTTCTAGACTGTACAAGAGTTTATGAAAGAGAAAGATTTGAATATATATATATATATATATATATATATATATATATATATATATATATATATATATATATGTATAAAATAACCCACAATGTATAAAAAATGAAATTTATTTAGCTTTCGAAGGGACCATTTCCTTTTCTGAAGAAGAAGGGAGATGGTCCCTTCGAAAGCTAAATAAATTTCATTTTTCATACATTGTGAGTTATTTTATTTATCATAAATACACGGAAAATTGTGTATTTTAATGTATATATATATATATATATATATATATATATATATATATATATATATATATATATATATATATGATAAATTTTTGCACATTTTTACGTGTTTTTCATATTCAAATAAGCCATATATATTTTTGATACATTAATGTCTGGATTCTCTTAACGACCTCGGGATCAGAGCCCCAGGCGAAATCACACAGAGACAAGAGCTTGGCTCCGGCCGGGAATCGAACCCTGGTCGGCAAGCTTGTAAAGACAGTGACTAAGCCACTTGGCCACGAAGAAAGATAAAAGTCAATGACAATTCTTCTGTACTTATACCTGCCGGATTCAGGTATTTTGTACTTAGAATTGAAATCAACCCATCTTCACCATCGTAGGTAATTGGTAGTTTGTTACTTGGCATTCAATTAATGATAAATTTTTGCACATTTTTACGTGTTTTTCATATACAAAATACCTGAATTCGACAGGTATAAATACAGAAGAATTGTCATTGACTTTTATCTTTCTTCGTGGCCAAGTGGCTTAGTCACTGTCTATACAAGCTTGCCGACCAGGGTTCGATTCCCGGCCGGAGCCAAGCTCTTGTCTTTTTGTGATTTCGCCTGGGGCTCTGAACCCGAGGTCGTTAAGAGAATCCAGACATTAATGTATCAAAAATATATATGGCTTATTTGAATATGAAAAACACATAAAAATGTGCAAAAATTTATCATTAATTGAATGCCAAGTAACAAACTACCAATTAGCTACGATGGTGAAGATGGGTTGATTTCAATTCTAAGTACAAAATACCTGAATCCGACAGGTATAAGTACAGAAGAATTGTCATTGACTTTTATCTTTCTTCGTGGCCAAGTGGCTTAGTCACTGTCTATACAAGCTTGCCGACCAGGGTTCGATTCCCGGCCGGAGCCAAGCTCTTGTCTTTGTGTGATTTCGCCTGGGGCTCTGATCCCGAGGTCGTTAAGAGAATCCAGACATTAATGTATCAAAAATATATATGGCTTATTTGAATATGAAAAACACGTAAAAATGTGCAAAAATTTATCATTAATTGAATGCCAAGTAACAAACTTCCAATTACCTACGATGGTGAAGATGGGTTGATTTCAATTCTAAGCACAAAATACTTGAATCCGACAGGTATAAGTACAGAAGAATTGTCATTGACTTTTATCTTTCTTCGTGGCCAAGTGGCTTAGTCACTGTCTATACAAGCTTGCCGACCAGGGTTCGATTCCCGGCCGGAGCCAAGCTCTTGTCTTTGTGTGATTTCGCCTGGGGCTCTGATCCCGAGGTCGTTAAGAGAATCCAGACATTAATGTATCAAAAATATATATGGCTTATTTGAATATGAAAAACACGTAAAAATGTGCAAAAATTTATCATTAATTGAATGCCAAGTAACAAACTACCAATTAGCTACGATGGTGAAGATGGGTTGATTTCAATTCTAAGTACAAAATACCTGAATCCGACAGGTATAAGTACAGAAGAATTGTCATTGACTTTTATCTTTCTTCGTGGCCAAGTGGCTTAGTCACTGTCTATACAAGCTTGCCGACCAGGGTTCGATTCCCGGCCGGAGCCAAGCTCTTGTCTTTGTGTGATTTCGCCTGGGGCTCTGATCCCGAGGTCGTTAAGAGAATCCAGACATTAATGTATCAAAAATATATATGGCTTATTTGAATATGAAAAACACGTAAAAATGTGCAAAAATTTATCATTAATTGAATGCCAAGTAACAAACTTCCAATTACCTACGATGGTGAAGATGGGTTGATTTCAATTCTAAGTACAAAATACCTGAATCCGACAGGTATAAGTACAGAAGAATTGTCATTGACTTTTATCTTTCTTCGTGGCCAAGTGGCTTAGTCACTGTCTATACAAGCTTGCCGACCAGGGTTCGATTCCCGGCCGGAGCCAAGCTCTTGTCTTTGTGTGATTTCGCCTGGGGCTCTGATCCCGAGGTCGTTAAGAGAATCCAGACATTAATGTATCAAAAATATATATGGCTTATTTGAATATGAAAAACACGTAAAAATGTGCAAAAATTTATCATTAATTGAATGCCAAGTAACAAACTACCAATTAGCTACGATGGTGAAGATGGGTTGATTTCAATTCTAAGTACAAAATACCTGAATCCGACAGGTATAAGTACAGAAGAATTGTCATTGACTTTTATCTTTCTTCGTGGCCAAGTGGCTTAGTCACTGTCTATACAAGCTTGCCGACCAGGGTTCGATTCCCGGCCGGAGCCAAGCTCTTGTCTTTGTGTGATTTCGCCTGGGGCTCTGATCCCGAGGTCGTTAAGAGAATCCAGACATTAATGTATCAAAAATATATATGGCTTATTTGAATATGAAAAACACGTAAAAATGTGCAAAAATTTATCTTTAATTGAATGCCAAGTAACAAACTACCAATTAGCTACGATGGTGAAGATGGGTTGATTTCAATTCTAAGTACAAAATACCTGAATCCGGCAGGTATAAGTACAGAAGAATTGTCATTGACTTTTATCTTTCTTCGTGGCCAAGTGGCTTAGTCACTGTCTATACAAGCTTGCCGACCAGGGTTCGATTCCCGGCCGGAGCCAAGCTCTTGTCTTTGTGTGATTTCGCCTGGGGCTCTGATCCCGAGGTCGTTAAGAGAATCCAGACATTAATGTATCAAAAATATATATGGCTTATTTGAATATATATATATATATATATATATATATATATATATATATATATATATATATATATATATATATACTTGTATATATATACAGTATATATATACATTATATATATATATATATATATATATATATATATATATATATATATATATATATATATATATATATATATATATATATACATACATATATGTGTGTGCGTATGTGTGTGTGTATGCATATCTACGACAAAATCAACAACAAACAACAAATAGATCCGTTTCTAGTCTACTGTAGGACAAAAGCCTCACACATGTCCTTAGTTATGTTCTAGATTTGGCCACTTTCATCATTACGTTGACCTCTGCGGATTAGTGATGGTAGGAGACTTTTGTCTCTTCGCTCACAGAAAACTAACTATAGGTGGCCCTGACTACTACAGTTTTGTTGATCATAGCGATACACAAACCTTTTCACCACGTTAAGGTACCCAAACCCAGAATGGTGTGTGTGTGTGTGTGTGTGTGTGTGTGTGTGTGCGCGTGTGTACAGGTTGAGTTATTTTTCCGCATTGAAGTTTCTCTCTAAGTTTTCGTTAGGAGAGTTCAGCTTGCTTGTTTCCCGGCAAATACCTGGCCCTCCTTGGTCCCAGCTTGGCTGAAGAGGGCCCTTGGGTACTGATCATATGTATATATGGTCAGTTTCTAAGGCACTGTCCTGCTTGCTTGGGAAATGTTACGGTTCCTTGCCTCTGCCATTCATGAGTGGCCTTCAAACCTTAAACCCCACTAAGTCACTGCAATCTAACTGTGCTGGTAGGGCTGTGTTCCAATGGATTTTATCTAATCTGAACTGAGCATGAACTAGGTCATAAGACGAAAAACACTGACAGCAACACTATTGAAGTGTGATTGTCATCACTCTATATTAGGACATCATAGTTCCTTTAGAGAAATATCATGGATTTATAAGAGTGAAATTAAATAAATTAGTTTCATATGCTTAGCTACTATTTCCAAAAATAAATTCCTAATGTTCCTTTTTCCATTATCCATTTATTACGGCTGTCTGTTACCCTATCATTTTACTCATATAGACTAATAGATTTTCTGGTCCTTTCTTGGTTGATATATAATTGATATGGTATTTCGTCATAAGTACCCATAACAATTTATAAGATCTTTGTATACCACTAGACATACTGTATATGGCCTCATCTATCACATAATAGTTGGGTGTTGTTATGTAGCCACAAGAAACCCGTTTATACAATCTGACGTATATAGAAATGTATCTAATTGGGAATTATTTGTGGCTTATACTTATAACATGTTAAAGATTAATAGTGCTTGTCTCTTAAGGTTTATATTTAAAAAGAATTTGGTAAAATTATGCAGCATAAGGTGGCAAGATTTTATCAGTGCTATGAGTATATGTCTCTCAAGATTCATATTTAAAAAGAAAAAAATATGATTAAATTATGCAGTATAATGCGGCAAGATTTTAACAGTGCTAAGAGTGCATGTCTCTCAAGATTCATATTTAAAAAGAAAAAAATATGATTAAATTATGCAGTATAATGCGGCAAGATTTTAACAGTTCTAAGAGTGCATGTCTCTCAAGATTCATATTTAAAAAAAAAAATATGATTAAATTATGCAGTATAATGCGGCAAGATTTTAACAGTGCTAAGAGTGCATGTCTCTCAAGATTCATATTTAAAAAAAAAAATATGATTAAATTATGCAGTATAATGCGGCAAGATTTTAACAGTGCTAAGAGTGCATGTCTCTCAAGATTCATATTTAAAAAAAAAATTATGGTTAAATTATGCAGTATAATGCGGCAAGATTTTAACAGTGCTAAGAGTGCATGTCTCTCAAGATTCATATTTAAAAAAAAAAAATATGATTAAATTATGCAGTATAATGCGGCAAGATTTTAACAGTGCTAAGAGTGCATGTCTCTCAAGATTCATATTTTAAAAAAAAATTATGGTTAAATTATGCAGTATAATGCGGCAAGATTTTAACAGTGCTAAGAGTGCATGTCTCTCAAGATTCATATTTAAAAAAAAAAATATGATTAAATTATGCAGTATAATGCGGCAAGATTTTAACAGTGCTAAGAGTGCATGTCTCTCAAGATTCATATTTAAAAAAAAAATTATGGTTAAATTATGCAGTATAATGCGGCAAGATTTTAACAGTGCTAAGAGTGCATGTCTCTCAAGATTCATATTTAAAAAAAAAAAATATGATTAAATTATGCAGTATAATGCGGCAAGATTTTAACAGTGCTAAGAGTGCATGTCTCTCAAGATTCATATTTTTAAAAAAAATTATGGTTAAATTATGCAGTATAATGCGGCAAGATTTTAACAGTGCTAAGAGTGCATGTCTCTCAAGATTCATATTTAAAAAAAAAAAAAATATGATTAAATTATGCAGTATAATGCGGCAAGATTTTAACAGTGCTAAGAGTGCATGTCTCTCAAGATTCATATTTAAAAAAAAAAAAAATATGATTAAATTATGCAGTATAATGCGGCAAGATTTTAACAGTGCTAAGAGTGCATGTCTCTCAAGATTCATATTTTAAAAAAAAATTATGGTTAAATTATGCAGTATAATGCGGCAAGATTTTAACAGTGCTAAGAGTGCATGTCTCTCAAGATTCATATTTAAAAAAAAAAAATATGATTAAATTATGCAGTATAATGCGGCAAGATTTTAACAGTGCTAAGAGTGCATGTCTCTCAAGATTCATATTTAAAAAGAAAAAAATATGATTAAATTATGCAGTATAATGCGGCAAGATTTTAACAGTGCTAAGAGTGCATGTCTCTCAAGATTCATATTTAAAAAAAAAAAAAAAACATGATTAAAATATGCAGTATAATACGGCAAGATTCTAACAATGCTAAGAGTACTTGTTTCTTAAGGGTTATATTTAAAAAAAAAAAAAAGAAAATATGGTTAAATTATGCAGTATAAGGCGGCAAGATTTTAACAGTGCTAAGAGTACATGTCTCTTAAGGTTTATATTTGAGAAAATTATAGTTAAATT
>NC_090737.1:131437862-131440362 GCF_036898095.1 Palaemon carinicauda
ACATATAAGCGCTGCAAATTGTACACAATAGGCAAAATTAATTGCAAAATGTACACATTTGGCAATTATCCACATTTTGCGTAACATATATATCAAACTAAATTAGAGGATATTCTACCGCGTAAGAAAAAGAAATGGACATGGGCAGGACATATAATGAGAACGACATATAATAAATGGACATTGAGAATAACTGAATGGGTCCCTGGACTGGCATAGAAAGACCATAAACAGACGAGAATGCAAAGACATGTCGCAAGCCTTTGTTCTGCAGTGGACTAGTAATAGCTGATTTTATATATATATATATATATATATATATATATATATATATATACATGTATGTATATGTATATATATATATATATATGTGTGTGTGTGTGTGTCTGTGTGTATGTGTGTGTATTTGTGTGTGTGTGTGTGTGTACATATATAGTAACAGTGTGTTAAAGGCAAATAAGAAATGTTTTAGGGTTGTGGTGGTCTATTTGTTAACGTCCTTGACTGGTGATCGCCAGAGTGGGGTTCAATTTTTTTTAGCGAGGCAGATTTGCACCGACTTGCAGGGGTGCCCTTTTAGCTCGGAAAAGTTTCCTGATCGCTGATTGGTTGGACAAGATAATTCTAACCAATCGGCGATCAGGAAACTTTTCCGAGCTAAAAGGGCACCGTTGCGAGTCGGTGCAAATCTGCCTCGCTAAAAAAAATGACTATAGTCCTGCTCAAACTCGTTAGTTCTTTTAGTGTCTGCAACCTCACTTTCTTTATAAGCTAAGGATGGGGGATTTGGGGTAGCCTATAGATCTGCCTGCTAAGTCATCAGCAGGCATTGCCTGGCCCTCCTTAGTCCTAACTTGGATGGAGAAGGGGCTAGGTCGCTCATCATACGTATAAATGTCAGTCTCTAGTGCATCGTCCTGCTTGCTAGGGCAATGCCACTGTGACGAGCCGAGAGAAGGTTGTGACTCAAAGACAGGATGAAAGCAACTGAGTAGTTTTATTAGAGGACACTCGCCATTATATACAAAAATTCAATGCAACAGGAAATTTCCTGTTCAACCGGTTAACAGTTAACGGTGAGAAAAACAGGCATGTTTATTCAGGTTCTTTTTAGTGCGAGGGGAGAGCGAAGATACAAGCATAATATGTGCAATTCATTGATTCATTGAGCGAGATTGATGATCAACCAGACTGTCTCTTTGACTTTCTATTGCTTTATTCTATTTTTTCCACTTATCTTATTTTCTTCTGCATCTTCTTCTTCTTCACTTTCTTCTACTTCTTCTTCCCATCGCCATTATTCAGGTACCCACGCAGCTTGGCAGCAAAGATAAGCGAGCTATATTGCTTCGCTAGGCATGTACCCGAGAATTATTGTTGAAACGTATATTTATTTAGCGAATTTAATATATTCCTTGCGGTGGTAATAAAGTTCAAGGCGTAATTATTAGCTGAACATGGCTGTTTGCCCAGATTTACAGCGGAAGGTGAGTTATATTCTACCTGAATATAATTACTTATTCCAGAGTAGCAATTTATATATACGTTGGATGTATTTATATATTTTATAGGTATATATATATATATATATATATATATATATATATATACAGTATATATATATATATATATATATATATATACATATATATATATATTAGCATATGTCTGTTTAATTATTTATATCTTATCTATATCTATCTACCTATTTATCTATCTATCTATCTATCTATCTATATATATATATATATATATATATATATATATATATATATATATATATATATATATATATATTTATATATATAAATGTGTGTGTGTATATATATATGTATATATGTAAATATATATATATATATATATATATATATGTATATATATATATATATATATATATATATATATATATATATATATATATATATATATATATATATATATATATATATATATATATATATATATATGTATGTATGTGTGTGTGTGTGTGTGTGTAGATATATGTATGCATGAAATATATAAGTAAATTGATGATTAAACATACATAAATACATATGTATTCATGCATGTATTTGTGTGTTTGTGTGTGTGCGTATGTGTGTATAAATTGAAACTGGAGCTAGCAACGAAAATATTTGAATTTCTGATAGAAATCTGGCTAATGATATTGAGCAAACAAATTATATATACTTGATATAGATACTGATTTAAAATACACATTCTTATAGCATTAGGGACTGATAATCTGTAAAAACATGTCATCATTTACATTCAATCACAGAATTTCTATTCAATAACGAGAGAAATTATATAGATTTTATCCTCTGCTGATTTGAAAGAAGCGTCCAAGTAAACATATTTAGATGTTAAATAAGGAATTATTGAATTATTATTGTTGTTGAAATTTTCAAAGTTATTATTATTATCATTATTATTATTATTATTCTTATTATTATTATTATTATTATTATTATTATTATTATTATTATTATTATTATTA
>NC_090737.1:131450362-131460362 GCF_036898095.1 Palaemon carinicauda
TACGTTCTCCCATTTACAGCTAATTATCTAAGAATATTGCAGCTAATTGGTAAGCAGAATTTCAAAAGTTCAAACTTGCAGCAAATATTTTTATTTTGAACAGGCTGCCATAAGTCTTTTTATAGTTTATATATGAAACACCTGTTTTGATGTTGTCTCTTTTATCAAAATATTTTAATGGCTCATTATTTCTCATATCGTTTATTTATTTTCTTATTTCCTTTCCTCACTGAGCTATTTTTCCCAGTTGGAGCCCTTGGGCTTATAGCATCTTGCTTTCCAACTAGGATTGTAGCTTAGCAATAATAATAATAATAATAATAATAATAATAATAATAATAATGTAACTCTTCTCCGATTTATGACGCTCGTATTTTATTTTATTTTTTAAATAAGCTACAAATACACTTCTTCAATATTGTTATTATTGCTAGTGTACGTGACCCGACAAAAATGACATATGCACACACAAGCAAGGTATGACTATTCCCCTCCCCTCTACCTGAGGGACGGTCAGAGGTGAACACTTGGGGTGTGACCGGAAAGAAATACTGTATATATATATATATATATATATATATATATATATATATATATATATATATATATATAGTCCGACACTTGCTCTTTCTTATATAGGTGAGATTATTATTATTATTATTATTATTATTATTATTATTATTATTATTATTAATGAAGTAGGACCAAGTGCCATAATCTATATAATGTAGAATAAACGAAAAAGGAAAAAAAGAAAATGAAAATAAAGAAATAGCAGGCTAAAAACCGCACGAATAAAAAATGTTAACAACAAAATGAGAAGTATAAAACAAGCCAACAATAATTTAATGACATAAATACTAATTGTGGTGGCCTGGTGGAAGCGTCCTTGCCAGGTGATTGCCAGACTGGAGTTCGAGTTCCGCTCAAACTCGTTAGTTCCTTTGGTCGCTGCAACCTCACCAATCTTGTGAGCTAGAGATGTGGGTTTTGGGGGAGCCTATAGGTCTATCTGCCGAGTTATAAGCAGCCATTGCATGGCCTTCCTTGGTCCTAGCTTGGGTTGAGAGGGAGCTTATGGGCTGATCATATATATTATGATCAGTCTCTAGGGCATTATCGTGGTTGATAGGCCAATGTCACTGTCCCTTGACTCTGCCATTCATGAGCGGCCTTTAAACCTTTAAAGTACCTAAAAATCCCAAATCACAAATTCAGTCATGAAACATTTTGATAACGTCCTTGCCATGTGATCGGCAGACTGGAGTTCGAGTCCTGTCAAACTTGTCAGTTTCTTTGAACGCTGCAACCTCACCATCTTTGTGAGGTAAGGAGGGGTGCGTGTGTTTGAGTAGCCTATAGGTCTGTTTGGTGAGTCATCTGCAGCCATTGCCTGCCTTCCTTGGTCCTAGCTTGGGTGGACAAAGGGCTTGGGCGCTGATCATAATATGCATATGTAGTCAGTCTGTAGGGCATTGTCCTGCTTGATAGGGCAATGTCACTGTCCCTTGCCTCTGCCATTCATGAGCGGACTTTAAACCTTTAAGGATTTTAGCAAGATACGAGAGGTTCTTGCAGTTTTGTTCAATAATTTGCGCCCCATATGTTGCAAGACTAATATGCAACATTGATCGTTAATGATCGAAGCTTAATGGGAAATTTGATTAATGGCTGTGTATAAGGTATCTGTATGATGTTCTTGCTATAAAGGAGCCTAATAGTAGTTGTATTTCCATATTACCTAGAACTGAATGTTTATCAATAAGTCGACTATAATCTGTTTTTTTAAACTTTCATATGGACAATACACGCTTACATTCCTATATTAATGAGCAATATAGACAGATCTATGTTTTTGTTTTTATACTCTCATATATGCAAATGAGTATACACACACACGTTAAGACACACATACACACACTCACATATATATATAAATATATATATATATATATATATATATATATATGTATGTGTATATATTATAAGCTTATTTATAGGGATGTATATATATATATATGTACATATATATATATATATATATTATATGTTTATTTATAGGTATGTTTATATATATATATATATATATATATATATATATATATATATATATATATATTATATGTTTATTTATAGGTATGTTTATATATATATATATATATATATATATATTATATATGTTTATTTATAGGTATTTATATATATATATATATATATATATATATATATATATATATATATATATATATATATATATATACACACACACACATCTATATATGGGTATGAGTATGTATGAACATGTATGTATTTATACGTCTACGTACGTATCAGTCTTTTATACACTGCCTGTATTGAAACTTAATCCCTTGCCTAAACCCGTCTCTTGAAAGTTAAAGTCCCGGAATAATCAAGTCTTTGTTAAACGTGAAAATATTCATCCTGGCTTCAAAACAAAATGTTTCAGTATCAAGGACTATTCAACAATTAGATTAATTGATAGAATTGGATGAAGTCTAAGCAATGTGCAGAATCGTGTCCATATTGTTTGCGTATAGAGTTTAATTTCATTGTTTGTTTGAGTGATACAGAATGTTGTTTTTAAAAATATTTGGTTGCAATTAATGAAAATACCATCTCGGTGAATGCGTGAAGACTCGTCCAGACTATAAATTTACTTAATATTAGACATATTGGTTATGAATTGATAGACATAGATATTGCAATTAGGGACTATAATGTAATTGAAAAAAAAATCCTGACTATTATTTAATATCAATTCTCTTATTTACTTTATTCCAGTTCTATTTTACAAATTTAATTATCTTAGGTGCTTCATTCCCGTTTTACTTTACAAATTTAATTCTTTTAGCGGCACTATACCACTTTTGTATCTCAAATTTATCAAAATTTAAGACACAGAAGTTAATTACCTGAAGTATATTTTTTTCAATATGAATATAACATTGAGAAATATTTACCTTTCTATATCTTGTAATTCTACTCATAAGGATTCTGATCTCTCGTTTTTATTTAATTTTCTTTATTATTTCAATCCTCTGTCCTGTATTTTGTTCTTTCTTCATGCTGAGTTTTAGCCCTTTTTATGCAATTGTACATTTTATCTTTTTTCGATATTATTATTATTATTATTATTATTATTATTATTATTATTATTATTATTATTATTACTAGCCAAGCTACAACCCTAGTAGGAAAAGCAAGATGCTATAAGCCCAAGGGCTCCAATAGGGAAAAATAACCCCTTGAGGAAAGGAAATAAGGAAATAAATAAATGATGACAATAAATTATCAATAAACCATTCTAAAAACAATAACAGCGTCAAAATAGATATGTCCTATATAAACTATTAACAACGTCAAAAACAGATATGTCATATAAAAACTATAAAAAGACTCATGTCAGCCTGGTTAACATAAAACATTTGCTCCAACTTTGAACTTTTGAAGTTCTACTGATTCAACTACAGTAATTTCGACAAAATTTGATATTCTAGGAGGAAAGTCTATAAAAGATTTGTTATATACAGGGAACGTAGAGTAAAAAGCTTAAAAATTTTAAAGGATTTAAAAGGAGTAAAACGGAAAATACTATAAATAATAGAAAACATAAGTAGAAGGGAAACACCAATAAAGTATCAGAGCCGAGGAAATGTAAACAACAAAACTTTTAAAGTAAGGAATGTATAAAAAACAATTGACCTGGTGAAAGGTAACGAAAATCCTTCTCCAAACGATTTCAAACTTGATTTTTACCGATTTAATGTAACTGGCCGACATGTTATCAGATATAGATTTGGTTCTTATGCTACATAACATATTCTGGACTTTCATGCCTTTGATGACGATAACAAATCGAAGTTGGGTCGCGTCATTAAATTTCCGTGTTGCCGATTAGCGTTGCAACATGTTGCAAAGGCTAATCGTCAACCATGGCGTGCATATTCCGTAGGGTTTTCTGGGAACATTTCGCTGTAACGAATGTTCTGCATAGTGTGTGAAGACCTAAAAATATTCGCTGTAGGCATTAGATTTTGAGTCTATAAAAAAAGAGATTGTTTGTAAATTCGCCTTTCGGTTGCAGAATTCCCTGCTTCTTTTGAAAAGAGTGGTGAGCAACTGATATATACAGTATATATATATATATATATATATATATATATATATATATATATATATATATATATATATATTCAAATAAGCCATATATATTTTTGATATATTAATGTCTGGATTCTCTTAACAACCTCGGGATCAGAGCCCCAGGCGAAATCTCACAAAGACAAGAGCATATTTATATATATATATATATTTATATATATGTGTGTGTGTATTTATGTACATATATATATATATATATATATATATATATATATATATATATATATATATATATACTGTGTATATATGCTATATATACAATATACATACATATATATATATATATATATATAAATATATATATATACTGTGTATATATGCTATATATACAATGTAAATATATGTATATATATATATATATATATATATATATATATATATATATATATTTATATGTATATATGTGCATACATAAATATATACATATATACTGTATATATCTGTGTAAATCTCTCTCTCTCTCTCTCTCTCTCTCTCTCTCTCTCTCTCTCTCTCTCTCTCTCTCTCTCTCTCTCTCTCTCTCTATATATATATATATATATATATATATATATATATATATATATATATATATATATATATATATATATACATATATATATACATATATGTATATATTTGTATCTATAACTATTTGTAGAATACATATGTATGAATATATATATACACATATATATATATGTAAATATGTATATGTATAAATATATATACAGTATATATATATATATATATATATATATGTATATATATATATATATATATATATATACATACATATCGATATACATAACATGCATATACACACATATTTAATTTTTAGTGAATCCAAAACCCTCTCGGTAAATATTAATTAAACTCCAGAGAAAGAAGAACGATTTTAATTCATTCCATTTGCGGCACGGCTTCATGCTTGCCAGCTGTGGCTTAGAGGCTGTTTCCCGTAACTTTATTGAAACCATTTTGTGGAGGACGACCATAAATTGCTGGAAAAAGGTTTTAACATTTTGTACCGAAAAAAAAGTTTTCATTTCGCCGGCCTACATACATAGGCATTATGATGCACATACTGCATATGTATATTTCGGTTAGAATATATTTTGGTTAGAATATATTTACGGAAATGAGTATGCGTTGATTTATAACTTTAATGTTAAATAGTACGAGTATATTATCATTTATATCTTCATTTTTAAAATGGGAATATATATATATATATATATATATATATATATATATATATATGTATATATATATATATATATATATATATATATATATGTATGTATATATATATATATATATATATATATATATATATATATATATGATATAGATTACATATATATATATATGATATAGATTATATATATATATATTTATATATATGTAAATATATATATATATATATATATATATATATATATATATATATTATAAATTATATATATATATATATATATATATATGTATATATATATATATATATATATAAATTATATATACTTACATACTTACATGCATACATATATATGCATACATATGCTGTATATGCTTATGCATATAAATTTCGTTTTAATTATCAATTTATGAAAATACGTATGAACTAATTTCTTTGCATTACATACAATGGTTCTCATGTACATATATGTTATAAATACTCATTAAAATAGTTTAGTTCAGGCTCACATGCTTTATAAAATAAAAAAGAATAGTTCATTATCAACGGAAGGAAATGGTAGAGAATAATTTCCGTTGCATTTTATGGACTTAGTATTTTTTCTGATATTTTTCTAGCATGTGAAATACAAAGTGCATTTATGCGCATGAAACCACTTGTTTCGTGGTAGATTTTGTAGACGTTTTTCTGATATATCGATTTCGCGAAATGATGCGGAATCTGATGTTTGTGGAAAATCGATATTCAATTGAGTAAATTTGTAAGAAGGTAAATTAACACACATACACACATATATGAATAAAACTACACACACATATGTATATATATATATATATATATATATATATATATATATATATATATACTGTATATATATTCATACATAATATTTGTATGTATATATGTACATACACACACACATATATATATATATATATATATATATATATATATATATATATATATATATATATATATATGTATATATATATATACATATATATATATATATATATATAAATATTTATATATATTCCAGTATATATAAATACTTATTTGTTTGTTTATTTTTGTAATTATTTACTATGTACTCAACTTGCCAATTCTTTTTAGCGAGGCAGATTTGCACCGACTCGCAGGGATGCACTTTTAGCTCGGAAACGTTTCCTGATCGCTGATTGGTTGGACAAGATCATTCTAACCAATCAGGTAGCAGGAAACTTTTTCCGAGCTAAAAGGGCACCGGTGCGAGTCGGTGCAAATCTGCCTCGCTAAAAAAATTGACTATAAAACATCCTTTTTCATTTGTTGACTTTACTGCAAATAGAAGATATTATTAGAGAATTTCCTGTCATAACCAATGTACAGACTTTCAAAAGATGAAGACGCCATGAGAGGAAATATAAGTCTCTTGCTTAAGGGTACAATCGTGCACACTATTCTATCTAATTTCTCTTACTCTTGTTTCGTTGAAGTTTTTATAGTTTATATAGGAGATATTTATTTTAATGTTGTTACTCTTCTTAAAATATTCTATTTTTCCTTGTTTCCTTTCCTCACTTGGTTACTTTCTCTGTTGGAGCCCCCGGCCTTATAGCATATCCTGCTTTTCCAACTAGGGTTATAGCTTGGCAAGTAGTAGTAGTAGTAATAATAATAATAATAATAATAATAATAATAATAATAATAATAATAATATCAAGGGAATAATAATAATAATAATAATAATAATAATAATAATAATAATAATAATAATATCAAGGGAATGATTGATTGAATTTTGTTATAAATAAATAATAAAAGGAAATTCAATTTAAAACACTTAATAGACGAAGTTAAACTATACAACCATATTTGTCGTCGAATTTTGCAACTAGAGTATATATTTCATAAATGAATAAATATATATATATTTTCCATTTGACTTTTTTTTTCGTAAGGTTTTCATGATTTTCTTCCGGACTCAGATGTTGATCTCGGAGCTTTATTGGGGGCAATATAGCGGGAACCATCAGAAATTGCTGAAAAGATTCCAAAAAATTTCATGTTATGAAAGATTTCATTACGGCCCGGAAATACGTGATTCATGATATTTATGTATTCTTCAATTCAGATGTAGATGCTGTGAGTAATCTCACTTATGTGATATAAAGCAAGGCTCATATTTTCTCTCTCTCTCTCTCTCTCTCTCTCTCTCTCTCTCTCTCTCTCTCTCTGTATATATATATATGTATATATATAGATATATATATATGTATATACATATATATCTATATAAATATATATATATATATATATATATATATATATATTTATATACATATATATATATATATATATATATATATATATATATATATATATATATATATATATGTACACATACACTTTGTCTCGCTCATTGGAAGAGAATGTAGTTATACCCTGGTGAAAGTGGGTACCCCGAAAGGTACACTCGCAAACCACCTTGTCCTTCAAATTGCCTAATCAGCGCGTTGTTGTGAGGAAAGGTGGAGGGGCAGGAGGGGTTGAATCTGTGCGTGCGTTTGTCTGTGCTATAACTCAAATCCAAGTATAGCAAATCCTACGCATCTTCATGAATTTATATAAAAGGAAGAATGAGTAAGAGTCTATTCAACATTCAATGAAAATATTGAATGATTCCAGACCGGTTTCGTCTGACGATGTCATCAAAAGTCCTCTTGATGATGTCGCGAGACGAAACCGGTTCGGATTCAATCAGTATTTCCATGTTTTCCTTGTTCTTTATTGAATATATATATATATATATATATATATATATATATATATATATATATATATATATATATATATAGATTATAAATACATATATATATGTATATATATGTATGTATATATGTAAATATGCATACATGTACGTATACAGTATATATATATATATATATATATATATATATATATATATATATATATATATATATATATATATATTCACATATATACATACAGTATATATATTAATATTTAAATATATACATATATATATATATATATATATACACACACACGCACCCACAAACAAATGCACATGAGTGTACATACCTCTCAATTTCCTTAAAAGCCATGACAGCTTAATATATGCTCCATAAAAGCGTGTGAGTGTACGCAGCTCTGACAGCTTAATGCATGCTTCATTTAAAGCTAGACCCTAAACGAATCCCCTATCATTATTAGCGAAGTAATTTTACAGATATTGGACACCAGTCTGTAATGGCTTCTGTAGCAGAACACCTACCACAAAGGAATGAAATTGACCAGCACGCACATACTTGCCAATTAATCTATACATTAACATATACCTTTTTTTTTTTTTTTTTTTTTTTTTGCGCGTTAACATATTTTCCATTAGCCACATCGGACTATTTTTGGGTAAATATACTCTTGGTGTTTATAATTAAAGAAATATAATGTTTTTTTTTCGGATTTTAGAATATCAAGTTAAGACCAACATGTTCCAGATCAGACTGTTTTTGGGTAAATATATTCTTGGTATTTAGAATTAAAAGAATATAATGTTTTATTTTCGGATTTTAGACTATCGAACTAAGACTGACATATCTTGCAATACATAGGGTACGTTAAAGAGAGACAGTTACACACATACACACAGATATATGTATATATATATATATATATATATCATGAGGCTCAATACTACACAGTATTCTAGAAGTTTTATTCCAGCTGTTATCAAGTTGTGGAATGATCTTCCTAATCGGGTAGTTGAATCAGTAGAACTTCAAAAGTTCAAAGTTGGAGCAAATGTTTTTATGTTGACCAGGCTGACATGAGTCTTTTTATAGTTTATATATGACATATCTGTTTATGACGTTGTTAATAGTTTATATAGGACATATCTGTTTTGACTCTGTTACTGTTTTTAGAATGATATATTGTTAATTTATTCTCATCATTTATTTATTTCCTTATTTCCTTTCGTCCCTGGGCTATTTTTCCCTATTGGAGCCCTTGGGCTTATAGCATCTTGCTTTTCCAACTAGGGTTGTAACTTGGCTAGTAATAATATATATATATATATATATATATATATATATATATATATATATATATATATATATATATATATATATATATCTATATATATGTATATATATATATATATATATATATATATATATATATATATATATATCAATATGTGTGCCTGTATCTGTATCTGTGTTTGTAATAGATAGAAGAATGGTTAACCATTACTTCATTTTTTCTAGTCCACCAAGGTCTATAGTACGTTATGACTACTCGATTCTATACGTTTTTTTATGACAGGTACTCATCCATGCTTTTTCCTTCTTATTCTAAACCCAAAAGGAAAAAGGTGAAATAACATAAAGATGAAATTCCCGGCTTATAAAGGATTATCTTTTCCTCTGTGATAATATTATTTCAATATGAATTGTGTTATACATCAAGGTTTTTCGTTGATCGGACTGTTATGTTCTTCTGTTACTGATATAGATACATTTTTATCCTTTCAGCACTGAAATAATGTTAGTTATATTAAGAGATCATTTTTTTTTTCTTTTATTATGATCTTTGTTTTAGAGTTTAGCTTGAAACTTAAAAACGTTCATTATGTTA
>NC_090737.1:131470362-131472862 GCF_036898095.1 Palaemon carinicauda
ATAATAAAACTGGCTTACTACATCTGAGCTGCCAGTAAATTGATGGGCATTGAAAGAAACTTCATCAGTGTTCTTCAAAAAAAAAAAAAAAAAAAAAAAAAAAAAAAAACAAGAAAATAATTGAAAGAAACTTCATCAGTGTTCTTAAAAAAAAAAAAAAAAAAAAAAACAAGAAAATAATTGAAAGAAACTTCATCAGTGTTCTTCAATGAAAAAAAAAATGCATTACATACGTGTGTGTATTCTTTAAAAATGGCCGAAAAAGACGTAGAGTTTTGACTATACTAATCATTATGGGGTACTCATGATAAGCATGTCTGACTTACAGTATCTTTATTTATTTTTTTTCTTTTTTGTTACATGGGCAGGGCATATAATGAGAATGACAGATAGTGGATGGACGTTAAAAATAACAGAATGGATCCCTAAAGATTGGAAAAGAAGCAGGGGAATGAAGAGAAGACGATAGATTGACGAACTAAGAAAGCTCCAACAGAGAAAAATAACCCAGTGATGAAAGGAAATAAAGAAATAAGTGAACTATATGAGAAATAATAAACAATTAAAATAAAATATTTCTAAAAACAGTAACAACATCAAAACAGATATTTCATATATAATCTATAAACATAAAAACATTTGTGTGGATTGTTAATGGGTAACTTAGTCATTTAGTTTTTCCTGGGAACACAGATTGCACCATTAAGTAAAAAACTGCTGAAAACTAATGGTACCCCATCCTCCCTATGCCCTGTACCGTTTCGTATAGCCTACATTACCTAAAAGTAAAGGAAAGACTTAGATAATAAAATGATATAAACTCATATTCGTTCATGGTCTGCAGTATAGTTTATTTATTTCTGGATCAAAATGCATGATGCAAATTATAGTGCAAAGATGGTAATTACTATATACTTGGCACTCTCTTTTCCAAGCATCTGACAAGCAAGCCAGGTGTTGATCTGTTAAGGTTTCCCAGTGGCAACTCTTCAAATGAAACACGATTCCTCTTCAGTTGAATTCTCGTGTCACAGGGAAAGAAATATCTTCAGAGAGAGAGAGAGAGAGAGAGAGAGAGAGAGAGAGAGAGAGAGAGAGAGAGAGAGAGAGAGAGAGAGAGAGAGAGATGGTCCACGATCCACTGATGTTTTTTTAAGGATTTTTAAATGTTGCTCGTGAAAGACAGAGGCGAGGGATAGTGACAATGCCCCAGAGTCTAATCATATATGTATATATATATATATATATATATATATATATATATATATATATATATATATATATATATATATATATATATATATAAGTGCCTAAGCCCCTTCTCCATCCAAGTTAAGACCAGGGAGGGCCAGGCAATGGCTGCTGGTCACTCAGCAGGTGGACCTATGGCTCCGCCAAACCCAACAGAATGGTGAGGTTGCAGACACTACAAGGAACTATCGAGCTTGTGCGGGACTCGAACCTGAGTCTAGCAGATCACTAGGCACTGACGTTTCAATTAGGCTCCTACATATTTAATTCCATGATGGGGGGCAAGCCAGCCTCAACTTGGTGCCGGTCCCAAGCCCGGGCAAACGGGGAGGGTTGGCGGCAGGAAAGGCACCCGGCCATGAAAAATTAGCCGAAACCAATATGGCTAGTGGAGATTGTGATTTTAACCCCTGATGATGTGTGGGACAGAGGTAGATGGAGAACACTGGCCAGAAATATTGACCCCACATAAAAGTGGGAAAAGATGCAGACAAAGAAGAAGAAGATGTGTGCGAAGAAATCTCTGTTTTATAAATTTCTTATACAGTATGGCCTACCGCTCTTGTAAAGCTGGCCTCATAATATCAGTTTATCCATATGCAATTATTATGAAACCTCATATTATGATAAAACACCGTTTCCCATTACTCTAAGCAAATATCTATTTTACGATTTTAATTCCTATTTATACATTCACTACTCTCCTTGTAATATCAAAAGTTGTCTATTGTCAAACTCAAATCTACGATATGTTTGCCAATGAATTTCAGATGGAGCAGTGATTAGTACTCTATGAGAGAGAGAGAGAGAGAGAGAGAGAGAGAGAGAGAGAGAGAGAGAGAGAGAGAGAGAGAGAGGGACGTATGATTTATGATATACGATTTGTTTAATACCAAGAATTTATCTTGAATGAAATTTTCAGAGGAATTGGGGTCTCATGACTAATTTAGAGAGAGAGAGAGAGAGAGAGAGAGAGAGAGAGAGAGAGAGAGAGAGAGAGAGGTTGTAGGCTAAGTTGGTGATTGGATTTTTAGGTACTTTTCACATTTTTTTCTTAATATATTAAATTTTTCCTTAGAATTCTATTCTTTTTAAAAGTAGTATAGCGAATCATGATATAAAGAAAAAATGTTTCCTAACGTTTCTAATTTCCGTTAAAACGTACATTTTAATGATAATAAGACGAATTTAATTCATTAGCCTTAAGTTCTTCCTTTGTGATTTTAGCAATCTGATAAACTGTAAACAT
>NC_090737.1:131477862-131485362 GCF_036898095.1 Palaemon carinicauda
TTATCAGGTTCCTCCTAAGCCCTCCTCACTCCCTCCCTAAAATCCCTCCTCAACACATGTTCACACCATCTCTGTCGTGATATTCTTATCACCTCTATAACCTTTGCTACGCCTGCTATTTTTCTTATTTCATCTCGATATTCTCCCTTCCATCCATTCTCAACTCGTGTCCACACCATCTTAGACATTTTTATTACCTCTGTAACTTATACTACGCGTGCCATTCTTTTTATTTCATGATTGTCAATTCTTCCAAGCAGTGATATTCCCATAATCTAACTCGGTATTCTCATTTCTGTTCTCTTAAGCTTTGCTTCCTCTCTTCAGTCTCATTGTACTGAAATGAATACAACCGAACACCGTGTTCGGTTTCACGTCAGGAATTGCAACGCAACCTTTAACTGTTTGGTTTTGCGGTAAGCGCGGTCTTTCGTGGAATCTGGCTCTCCTCTCCCTCTCTGCGTCTGCTACATTACAGTACTTTTTCCACATTAGAGAAGAAGGAGGTAAGCTTTCCACCCACCCCACTGGAGCCTCCTTTCTCTCCACCCCGCTTCGACCGCCACCAAATCCTTAAACAACAGAGACACCACTAATACCACATTGACAACCTGAACCCACCCCTCTCCTCCTCCTCCTCCACCTCCTCCTCCTCCTCCAACCTACACCTCAAGTTGTAAGAATTTCCGGCTCTGTGACACGAGAATCGGGTTTCAAAGGAAATCTTGTTTTACTTGATGATTCTACATCGGGAACTTTTTCCAAATATGCTATTGGAATGATTTTCGAAAATTGCGTTGAAGAAAATCCAGTTTGATTGTCATTGCTCAATAACAAGGAATCAATAAAGGTATCATTTATCAATGGGGAAAACAACGTTGAGAATGTATCGTTTTTTTTTTTTTTCGTCATAGTACTATCATTAATTTTATCTTCTCTTTGAACCAAACATTTACATATTAACTTGATTTCTTATGAATTGGTTTATTGTTATTTTTAAGACTACTGAGAGAGAGAGAGAGAGAGAGAGAGAGAGTATATGGATAAATATCAACACAACATCGTGCTCAAATAGAAATAAATTTCTACCTCATACCTGGGATCGAACGTTAGCCCCTTCTAATGAAAGGCCAGGTCGCTTCCAACCATGACACGATGGGCCATAAAAGAAGTCGGAACCTAACTGCTAATCTGCAATTCAGGATTTACCTGGCGAAACATCAGTCTCTTACTAGCGAATTTTCCCCGACTTTCATTAGAAGGGGCTAGCGTTCGATCCCAAGTATGAGGTAGAAATTTATGTCTATTTGAGCACGATGTTGTGTTGATATTTATCCATATTGACTCATTAGGGGTAATTTTGAATGAATTACTATCAATTGTGTCACGTGGTGGGCCGGGAAGTCGGGGAAAACTCGCTGGTAAGAGGCTGATGTCTCGCCAGGTAAATCCTGAACTGCAGATTAGCAGTTAGGTTCCGACTTCTTTTATGGCCTCTTGTGACATGGTTGGAAGCGACCTGGCCTTTCATTAGAAGGGGCTAGCGTTCGATCCAAGTATGAGGTAGAAATTTATATATATATATATATATATATATATATATATATATATATATATATATGTGTGTGTGTGTGTGTGTGTATGTGTGTGTGTGTATGTGTGTATATGTATATTTATATATATATATAAAAGAAGAAATGAAGGAACTTTCTTGTATATATTTTTACAACAGGGCAATAAAGTGCAAGCAAAGTGAAGGACAAGCCTGACAAATGACAGGAGCAGGACCTCCGGGGACCTCCGGGTACCTCCGTGGACCTCCGGGTACCTCCGTGGACCTCCGGAGAGTTCCGGGGATCTCCGGGGATCTCCGGAGCAGCAGTTGGGCTTTTGAAGAAACACCTTCGTTTCAATCTAAACAAATTGGTCCAATAAGGAATCAACGCATATTGTAAATGGCTCAATATCGTGACGGGATAAAAAAAAAAAAATAATAATTCACAGAACCGTTACTCGGAGATGTGAGGTTGTTTTTTCTCAAGAGGTAAAATATATTTTTAGGCGAATGGCTTCTTTTTCGGAGATTTATTTTGTTTATATATATATATATATATATATATATATATATATATATATATATATATATATGTTTATATATATGTATGTATATATACATATATACATATGTATATATATTTATATATATATATGTATGTATATATACATATATATATATATATATATATATATATATATATATATATATATAAATATATATATATATATATATATATATATATATATATATATATATATGTGTGTGTGTGTGTGTGTGTGTGTATGTATGTATGTATGTATATATATATATATATATATATATATATATATATATATGTATATATATATACTCGTATATAATCTTGCGAAGAATTGTCTTACCTATGATGCCTTTTTTCTTTTTGATTTGTAGGGACTGCTGAAAAAGAATATAAAAGAACAATTTTATAATTAGGAATATATAAAAATACAGTTTTATAATTGAAATTCTTTTTTTTTTAAATCTTTTATAATTGGAGAAAATTACTTTTTTTTATAATTAGGAAAATATAAAAAGGGTTTTATAATTGGAAAACAATATAAAAGAAGTTTCATAATTAGGAAAGATATAAAAAAGAAAGTTTTATAATTGAAAGGAAAATATATAACAAATCGTTATTTGTCACAAGTCAGAGATGAATATAAAAAAAAAAAACTACAATATACTTCACTTTTCATATTTCATTAATCATGTCAACAAAGGTCTCCCATTTATCAAACCCCCTACAATGACCTACACATATATACGCATATATCATACTTATTGGACTTTCCCCTTTTCATCATAATATCCTTAACTGCGTAACTTGCCGCCAAGTTATGACGGGAAATGTTAATATAGAACACTGGACGGGAGCCGGATTTCATTTTGCCAATATCTGAGAGCCTTTAAATCTTTAAAGTTTCCATTATTGCCTTCATTCAGGACCCGAGCGCAAACCGGGTTTAAGGAACTCAGGGGGATATGTTAGTGGGTAAAGGGTAAAGTGGGTTATGCCACTTGATCCGGGTTGCGCCACTCGTGAGCCAGATTTACACCGACTCGCAGGGGTGCCCTTTTAGCTCGGTAAAGTTTCCTGATCGCTGATTGGTTGGACAAGATAATTCTAACCAATCAGATAACAGGAAACTTTTCCGAGCTAAAAGGGCACCGCTGCGAGTCGGTGCAAATGCGCCCCATTAAAAAGAATTGAGTATAGTAGTACAGTACCTTCTTCTCCGTCTTCTTCTTCTTCTTCTTCTTCTTCTTCTTCTTTTGAACGCCCGCTGCATTTCTCCGGAAAGGTTCTTTTTGACAATATGTCAGAGCACCCAAACGCAGTACCTGACTTTCCCGTTTGATAAATATATGCGTAAAACTAATTCGGTTCAGTAAAAGTCATATCATCAACATAATGTAGACTTTCCTGGAATTTTAATCATACAAATCTACTATAATCCCCAAACACCAGCCCTTACATAACAACAACAACAACAAATGCAGCCGTTTCTAGCTTTCGTGGAATTTGGATTATACAATTCCCCACAAACACCAGGCATCAGACAACAACAACAACAACAACAACAACACCAACAACAAATGGAGCCGTTTCTGGCTTTCGTGGAATTTGGATCATACAACCCCCACAATACGAGGCATTACACAACAACATCAATAACGACAAGAAATGCAGCCATTTCTAGTACACTGCAAGGCAAAGGCCTCAGTCATGTCAATTCATGTCTGGGGTTTGGGCAGTTTTTATCAACATGCTGGCCAGTGCTGATTGGTGATGTTCGTTTGAGCTCTCATAGCAAACCAACCTAGTATGGGTGGCCCTGACTATTACAGTTTTGTTCATCGCGGGGATACGCAAACCTTTCACAACGTTAGGGTATCTCCACTCAGGAACGGACCCCTTACAGCTTGTGCCCATCTACCCACAAAGGTGCCATCACCACCTTCATCCTATTCCCATCTTGAAACAAGATACGTACAGTTGGTTTCATTAATTCCGATACACCTCACGGGAAGCTGAAGAGACGCCTGACAACTAACTGTACATTGTAGCTAAGGAGAAACTCTTGGCAATGCTGGCTGTAAAAAAAAAAAAAAAAAAAAAGTAGATAAGCTTGTAAAGACGTAATCAACAGCATTTTGATTAACTTTACGAAGTAGTGAATAGATAAATATTGTTATTTGCTTAACAGATCTCCGTAAATTATAAAAAATGCTTTTGATTATGTGTTTATAAGGTCAGCGAATTTGTTTAACAGGCAGCGTTGCCAACAATTTCTCTTTTGATTATCAAAGCGTTCTCTCCTACAATGTACAACAATCAGACGTCTCCGTAGCTTCCCGTGAAGTGTACCGGAATTAATGATGCCAACTGTATCACCAATACTATCTCGACTACCTGAGGCTCTAATTCCAACCCCCCCCCCCCCCTCCCCCACCCCCACCCAACAACACCTCCTCTCTCGGGGGTAAATTCCGAGAGGAGTTTAAGAGAAATCTTGTTTTATTATTATTATTATTATTATTATTATTATTATTATTATTATTAGCTAAGCTACAATCCTAGTTGGAAAAGCAAGATGCTATAAGCCCAAGGGCTCCAACAGGGAAAAGCAGCCCAACAAGGAAATGAAATAAGGAAATTGATAAACGATATGAGAAATGATTGCCAATTAATTGACGAATTCAAAGAGGGGAATCCTTCGGGCTTTCATCGGTGGATTTCTCACGTGGTGTCTGAGAAATGGTCTGTTAAGACACACTTCAAATAATAATAATAATGATAATAATAATAATAATGAT
Organism: Palaemon carinicauda; assembly: GCF_036898095.1. Classification (NCBI taxonomy): domain Eukaryota; kingdom Metazoa; phylum Arthropoda; class Malacostraca; order Decapoda; family Palaemonidae; genus Palaemon; species Palaemon carinicauda. Next base: position 131,482,760 of record NC_090737.1, read on the forward strand.
AATAATGATAATAATAATAATAATAATAATAATAATAATAATAACAATAATAATAATAATAGTTATTCAATTTTATTATTAGCTTTAATTTGCTCTCCTTTTCAAGATAAAAAAAAATAAATTTGACAGTAAAAGATATTTCCTTAGTTTTTCAGTCAAAAGTGTCCCTTACTTTTACATAAAAATAGAAAAACAAGCAATTGTCATTTAAACTTATAACATTTGGCCACTGCTATTCGAAGTTGATTAATTTGTCTTATAAATGCATTAACGTATGCCCAGTCTCGTATTATTATTATTATTATTATTATTATTATTATTATTATTATTATTATTATTATTATTATTATTATTATTATTACTTCTAAAAAGTAATAATAATAAATGTTGCCAAACATTTACCGATTTTTTAATTCAAGTTTTTAACTGAATCTATTTGTATCTGTTGAAGCCAAACACTTGCAGAAAATCATTCAATTTATGCTCAGCGTTGATGACGAGTCGCAGCAACATGTCGCAAGACTAATCGGTAACAGGGAAGTGTAATGGCAAGACCCACGTTTGATATGTCGCCGACATTAAAGGTACGAACGGCCGGAAATTTGTTTGAACATTAGACCAGGAGCAATATTTGATGCAATGTCATCTCGTTAAGAGTTGAAATGGGCCTGAACGGATTGTTCAAAGATATAGGATTGCTAGTTTTTTTTTTCATTCGATATTGTTTTTACACAATTCTGTTTTTTATCTTTCTTTGTTATCTCGTATTTTTTTTATTCGATAATGTTTATACTCAATTCTGTTTTTTTTTATCTTTCTTTGTTATCTCTTTTTTTTTTATTCGATAATGTTTATACTCAATTGTGTTTTTTTTCTTTCTTTGTTATATTGTATTTTTTTATTCGATTACGTTTATACTCAATTCTGTTTTTTATCTTTCTTTGGTATCTTGTATTTTTTTTTATTCGATAATGTTTGTACTCAATTTTGTTATCTAGCTTTCTTTGTTATCTTTTTCTAAATGGTTTGTTAAAATCTAGAGTATGCTATTGTTTATTATCTCACTTTTCTTTTTTGTATATCTGAACTGAATCGATAATGTTTTTACTCAATTCTGTTTTTTAGCTTTCTTTATTATCTTTTTTAGATGGTTTGTTAAAATTTATAGTAGGCTACTGTAAATTATTTTACTTTTTCTATATTTCTGAACGGAATGTCTTTTATGTGATCTTGATTGATATTTTTTTTTTCAATTTGATGTCTTCACTTAAATCTAATCTTTTAGCATTCAATATTACTATTTTAGATTTTTTGGGAAATTTATAGTAGGCTATTTTTTATTACCTTACTTTTTTCTATATTTCTGAACTGAATATCTTTTATGCGATCTTGGTTGGTATTTCTTTTTTTTTTTTTTTTTTCAATTTGGTGCTTTCACTCAAATATAAGGTTTTAGGTTTCAATATTACATTTTGATATGTTTTGGTAAAATTTATAGTTGGCGATTGTTAATTATTTTACTTTTTCTATATTTCTGAACTGAATATCTTTTATGTGATCTTGGTTGGTATTTCTTTTTTTTTCAATTTGGTGCTTTCACTCAAATATAATGTTTTAGGTTTCAATATTACATTTTGATATGTTTTGGTAAAATTCATAGTTGGCGATTGTTAATTATTTTACTTTTTCTATATTTCTGAACTGAATATCTTTTATGTGATCTTGGTTGGTATTTCTTTTTTTTTTTTTCAATTTGGTGCTTTCACTCAAATATAATCTTTTAGGTTTCAATATTACATTTCGATATGTTTTGGTAAAATTTATAGTTGGCGATTGTTAATTATTTTACTTTTTGTATATTTCTGAACTGAATATCTTTTATGTGATCTTTTTTGATATTTTGTTTTTTCAGTACGATGTCTTCGCTCAGATCTAATCTTTTAGCTTTCAATATTACTTTTTTATATTTTTGGGTAAAATTTATTGTTGGCTACTGTTAATTATTTTACTTTTTCTATATTTCTGAACTGAATATCTTTAATGCGATCTTGATTGGTATTTTTTTTTTTAATTCGATAATGTCTTTACTCAATTCTGATTTTTTAGCTCTCCTTATTACTTCTTAGAATTTTTTTGGTAAAATTATTAGCAGCTTATTCTTTATTATATTACTTTTTTCTATATTTCTGATATTCAATTTTATTGGTTGGAAGGTTCAAGTCTAGAGGTCAATGAAATATATATATATATATATATATATATATATATATATATATATATATATATATATATATATACATATATATGTATATATATATATATATATATATATATATATATATATATATATACATATATATATGTATATATATATATATATATATATATATATATATATTTACATATATATATATATATTTATATTTATATATATATATATATATATATATATATATATATATATATATATATATACATATATATATATGTCTTACTTATAACTGTAATCGAACAGTTTAACATGTTTTTTTCAAAAAGGCCCATAAAAGAAACACAGGAAATATGAATAAATCACACTATATTTCGGTCAATAAACATCGACC
>NC_090737.1:131490362-131497862 GCF_036898095.1 Palaemon carinicauda
GCTGCTCTGAAAAAAATTCTCTCGGAATTTAGAATAAATTCCTCAGCTGCTCTGATAAAGTTTCTCTTGGAATTTAGAATAAATTTATAAGCTGCTCAGATGAAATTCGTACTGCAGATTTTGCTCAACCTTTGCAAATATCAAATGGGTAATCAATAAAAGATTTGCTATCATCAAAAGTATGATATTTTCATTAAACTAATTTATTTTCATATTTCCAAGAATCTCCAGTAATTTATTAGACAATTCTGATCAAAATATTAAAGAATATGAAAATGAATGTATTTTCATTCAGTATTTTGTTATCAAAAGTATGGCATTTTCGTTAAACTAATTTATTTTCATATATCCAAAAGTCTCCAGTAATTTATTAGACAATTCTAATCAAAATATCAAATAATATGAATGTATTTTCATTCACTATTTTGTTATCAAGGCAATAGCCGTTATGCAGTTTCATAAAGTCTTTATATTCGTTGCTTCTATCCTAGCAAGATCCATAGGGCACATTTTCCCTTTGCCTACACATACACCGAATAGTCTGGCCTATTCTTTACAGATTCTCCTCTGTCCTCATACAACTGACAACTCTGAAGTTACCAAACAATTCTTCTCCGCACAAGGGTTAACTACTGCACTGTAACTGGTCAGTGGCCGCTTTCCTCTGGGTAAGGGTAGAGGAGACTCTTTAGCTATGGTAAGCAGCTCTTCTGGGAGAAGGACACGCCAAATTCAAACCATTGTTCTCTAGGCTTGGATAATACCATAGCTTCTGTAAGATGGGCTTTCACTGTCTTGCGTTAGAGTTCTCTTGGTTGAGGTTACACCCAGGCACACTGTTTTATCTTATTTCTCTTCCTCTTCTTTTGTTAAAGTTTTTAATAGTTTATATAGGAAATATTTATTCTAGTATTGTTTCCGTTCTTAAGATATTTTATTTTTCCTTGTTTCCTTTCTTTACTGGGCTATTTTCCCTGCAGGAGCCCCTGGGCTTATAGCATCCTGGTTTTCCAACTAGGGTTGTAGCTCAGCAAGTAATAATAATAATAATAATAATAATAATAATAATAATAATGATGATGATGATGATGATGATGATGATGATGATAATAATAGAAATAATAACAATAATAATAATAATAATAATAATAATAATAATAATAATAATAATAATAATAATAAGAGAAATAATAACAATAATTATAATAATAATAATGATAATAATAATAATAATAATAATAATAATAATAATAATAATAATAATAATAATAATACTACTACTAATAATAATAATGATAACGCATTCTTCAGCCCTACCATTACCATTTCAAAAGCATTGTCATCCGTTATGAAATATTTCTGATTTGACGGCCAAAATAAATTCCAAACCTGTATGATTTATCAGGCACTTCCCTTCCTACCATATCAACTATGATGACACAGCGCATACATTTGATCAAAATGATGGATTTATAGCACTCCCCTTTATCCGATTTTCGCGTGATATAAAGCCAAAATGCTCGGTATACTTTGGAGCATCTTTATATATTGATTGTTTAATGGCTTTCCATATTTTGAATCTACAGAATATCTTTTTTGATTAGCCAAAAAGCATGTCTATTTATAGATTGTGTAATGGTTTTTGATATTTGTAATCTACAAAATATGTTTTTGATTAGTGCCACATGTTTGTGTTATAAGCCAAAAAGCATCTTTATATATATATATAGATTGATTAATATGTTTTCGATATTTGTAATCTACAAAATATGTTTTTGATTAGTGCCATATGTTTGTGATATAAGCCAAAAAGCATCTTTTTATATAGATGGATTAATTGTTTGCCATATTTATAAATTACAAAATATTTTTTTAATTAGTGTCATGTATTTGTAATATAAGCCAAAAAGCATCACTCTATATAGATTGATTAATTGTTTTCCATATTTATAAACTACAAATATTTTTTATTAGTGCTATGTATTTGTAATATAAGCCAAAAAAGCATCTCTATTTATAGATTGATTAATGTTTTTCAATATTTATAAACTACAAAATATTATTTTTTATTAGTCTCAGGTATTTGAGATATAAGCCAAAAATCGTCTCTCTCTTTATATAGATTGATTAATGGTTTTCATATTTATAAACTACCAATATTTTTTTTTATTAGGGTCAGGTATTTGTAATATAATTCAAAAGCATATTTATATATAGATTGATTAATGGTTTTGGATATTTGTAATCTACAAAATATATTTTTGATTAGTCCCATATGTTCCTAATATAAGCCAAAAAACATCTCTATATATTGATTGTTTAATTGTTTTCGATATTTATAAACTACAAAATATTTTTTTTTATTAGTGTCAGGTATTTGTAATATAAGCCAAAAAGCATCTTTTTATATAGATTGTTTAATGGTTTTCAATATTTATAATCTACAAAATATGTTTTTGATTAGTGCCATGTATTTGTAATATAATTCAAAAGTATCTCTCTATAGATTGATTAATGGTTTTCATTTTTATAAACTACAAAATATTTGTTTAATTAGTGTCATGTATTTGTAATATAAGCCAAAAAGCATCTCTATTTATAGATTGATTAATTGTTTTCCATATTTATAAACTACAAATTTTTTTTTATTGGTGCCATATATTTGTAATATAAGCCAAGAAGCATCTCAATATATAGATTGATTAATGGTTTTTCCCTATTTATAAATTTCAAAAGTTTTTTTTAGCATATTAGCTCCACATACTATATATCCATGTGGTTGTAGTAGAACATGATAATCTACTGTTGATACAAAATTCGTAGAAGCAAATATTACGTACACTAAAATTAAACATAACCTGGTACTAAGACTTGTATAATCACCAGTAGAGGATAGGACAATTATAAATATTCCCAAATATAAATTTTGTTGCAAGTTCGAATATAATTATTCTTATATATACTCTTCTTTAGGGAGTAACAACTCTATCATCTATCGTAGCATTTACTCAGGATCCTATATTCTGTTACCTACTGTTTTATTTTTACTTTGGTAATGTTATATATATATATATATATATATATATATATATATATATATATATATAAACATATATATATATATGTATATATATATATATATATATATATATATATATATATGTATATGATACATTTTGCACATCTAGGCGTGTTTTTCCTATTCAAGTAAGCCATATATTTCAATACCTTAATAACTGGATTCTCTAACCGACCTCAATATCAGAGTCCCAAGGCGAAACCACTCAAAGACAATCACTACTTGCCGGCCAGGGATTCGAACCCTAGTCCACGAAGCTGACATGACAGTGACGATACCATTTAGCCACGAAGAAGGATATACAGAATATATATATATATATATATATATATATATATATATATATATATATATATATATATATATATATATATATATATATATATATATATATATATATATACCCTTTCTTCCATTAAATAATACAAACATTAATCAACCATCGGGTTTTCTTCTATTCCCTTAACGTGTCTTATCCTCCTTCTCACAATTTATCTCTTATCTGTGTTTACATCTTTATCACCAATGCCGTCTTTATGATATTATTATTATCATAATTATTATTATTATCATTATTATTATTATTAATATTATTATTATTATTATTATTATTATTATTATTATTATTATTCTTATTATTATTGTTATTATTATCTAAGCGACAGCCCTAGTTGGAAAAGCAAGATGCTATAAACCCAAGGGTTCCATCAGGGAAAAATACCCCAGTGAGGAAACGAAAGGAGGAAATGAATAAACGATATAAGAATTAATGAACAATTAAAATAAAATATTTCAAAAACATTAACAACATCAAAACAGATATTTCATATATATGAAATGGATTACTTGGTTGGTTTAGATTACATATAAACTGATAAATTTAGGGTTGTTGTGGCCGATGTGGTAACGTCCCTGACTGGTGATCACCAGACTGGGGTTCAAGTCCCGCTCAAACTCGTAAGTTCCTTTGGTCGCTGCAACCTCACCATCCTTGTGAGCTAAGGATGGGTGGTTCGGGGGAGCCTATAGGTATATCTGCTGAGTCATGACCAGCCATTGCCTTGTCCTAGCTTGGATGGAGAGGGGCATTGGGCGTCGATCGTAATATGGTCAGTCTCTAGGGCATTGTCCTGCTTAATAGGGCATTGTCACTGTCCCTTGTATGTGCCTTTCATGAACGGCCTTTAAACCTTTAGGCGTTAAAGGGAACAAGAAGCCGTCTTTGGACTTTTGAGTTCAACTTTAACTCCGTCTCTTCTGGCATCCAATTTTATGAATAATAATAATAATAATAATAATAATAATAATAATAATAATAATTATTATTATTATTATTATTATTATTATTATTATTATTATTACAAGCCAAGCTACAGCCCTAGTTGTAAAAGCAAGATGCTATAAGCCCAAGGGCTCCAACAGGGAAAAATACCCCAGTGAGGAAAGGAAATAAGGAAATAAAATGATGAGAACAAATTAACAATAAATCATTCTAAAAACAGTAAGTTCTTAAACCTTTATGTTGATCTAATACATTCTTTTTCATTCAATCTTCTCAATACCGAAGGTATTTAAACTAATCATACCTCGTCTCTGAGTCTTCTGAATAAATATACCTGCAGAATACCAAATATGCAAAACAAATATTATTATTATTATTATTATTATTATTATTACTTGCTAAGCTAAAACCCTAGTTGGAAAAGCAGGATGCTATAAGCCCAGGGGTCCCAGCAGGGAAAATAGCTCAGTGAGGAAAGGAAAAAAAAATTAAGAAGAGTAACAACAATAAATATCTCCTATATAAACTATAAAAACGTTAACAAAACAAGAAGAAGAGAAATAAGATAGGAGAGTATGCTCGAGTGTACCCTCAATCAAGAGAACTCTAACCCAAGACAGTGGAGTCTCTCCAACCCTTACCAAGAGGAAAGTGGCCACTGAACAATTACAGTGCAGTAGTTACCCCTTGGGTGAAGAAGAATTGTTTGGTAATCTCAGTGTTTTCAGGTGTATGAGGACAGAGGAGAATATGTAAAGAATAGGCCAGACTATTCAGTGTGTGTGTAGGCAAAAGGAAAATGAACCGTAACTAGAGAGAAGGATCCAATGTAGTACTGTGTTGCCAGTCAAAAGACCCCATAACTCTCCAGCGGGAGTATCTCAACGGGTGGCTGGTGCCCTGGCCAACCTACTACCTACTTAGATGATTATGAATGATCATGGTAAGGGTGATCCTGCATAATAAATTTTTCCTTATAATATCTCCACAGCGAAATATCTTTCTATGATATAGCGAGTTTCTTTTTCTCCCGATCGGAATCCGATATTCTGCGAAAAAAAGTTACGTTTTTCTGTTTGTTTGTAATGCTGGATTGATTTCCCAGGAGGTAAAGAATTAAACAACGTAATGCAACGGAGCTAAAGCCGTGTTGGTTGATGAAAATATCAAGGATTATCACATTTTTCATATGGTTTATTATCATTTTATTTTGATTATTAAGTTGAAAAAATTTGAATTTTGTCATTCACTCAAATAGGTGTTCACTTTTTTTTTTTCTAGATACTGGCAATGTTGGTGTCAGGTAGTAGGTTGCCAGGGCACCAGCCACCCTTTGAGATACTGCCGCTAAAGCGTTATGGGGTCCTTTGATTACGGTTCATTTTCCCTTTGCCTACATATACCGAATAGTCTGGCTTACTCTTTACATATTCTCCTCTGTCCTCATACACCTGACAACACTGAGATTACCAAACAATTCTTCTTCACCCAAGGGGGTAACTACTGCACTGTAATTGTTCAGTTGCTAGTGTCCCCTTGGTAATGGCAAAAGAAACTCTTTAGCTATGGTAAGCAGCTCTTTTAGGAGAAGGACACTCCAAAATCAAATCATTGTTCTCTAGTCTTAGGTAGTGCTATAGCCTCTGTACCATGGTCTTTCCCTGTCTCTTGGGTTAGAGTTCTCTTGCTTGAGGTTACACTTGGACACACTATTCTATCTAATTTCTCTTCCTCTTCTTTTGTTAAAGTTTTATAGTTTATGTAGGAAATATTTATTTTAACGTTGTTACCGCTTTTTAAATATTCTAATTTTCCTTGATTCCTTTTCTCACTGGGCTATTTTCCCTGTTGGGGCCCTCGGGCTTATAGCATCTTGCTTTTCCAACGAGGGATGTAGCTTAGCCAAAAACAAAAAAGAAAACAACAACAATAATAATAATAATAATAATAATAATAATAATAATAATAATAATAATAATAATAACAACAATAATAATAATAATAATAATAATAATAATAAAAGGTACTAACCGAAAGGTGAGGTGAATACAAGTAAAGTTGATTCAACAAATAACGACCTTTAATACGAACAGCTGAGAGCAAGAAAGTCACATAAATTCAAGCAATACAAAATATGTGTTGGCAAGCTTAAACTGGTTTTTCATTCGTGTATGAACGTGTATGAAACACTTGCGTTACAGGATTCACAATTTAGATAAAATAAATCTTACTGAATTTATTATCAATAAAAAACCTAATTAGTAAAATGCACTTTCGTGAATTTTACGTCTTTGCTTCGTGTAAGATTTCGGTGATAGTTTCCTCCTGGGCATTGAATATGTGTGCTGAAGATGAGACTCTTCAATAATTCAAATTTTTCATCAGCATGTATTCATTTGTTTATCTACATATAATTATCTGTTTTTAAGAAATGGAAATCCATTCATATGTATACACAGATGCACAAACACACATATGTACACACACACATATGTATATATATATATATATATATATATATATATATATATATATATATATATATATATATATATACTGTATATATATATATATATATATATATATATATATATATATATATATATATATATATATATATGTGTGTGTGTGTGTGTGTGTGTGTTTGTATATGATAATTATCTGTTTTTAAGAAATGGTAATCCATTCATATGTATACACAGATGCACAAACACATATGAACACCACACTCACACACACACACACACATATATATATATATATGTATATATATATATATATATATATATATATATATATATATATGTATGTGTGTGTGTGTGTGTATGTATATGATAATTTCATCACCAATACTTATTATTCATAGAAACGACAAATAACAAGATCACAAACCCATATGCAAGTTCTTTTTATGAGTAAGTCTGGCCTGGCTAGGATTCAAACCTTAGCGCCGGATAGAGGTAAAGGCAGACGGTTGACTCGGCCATCCGGCTATTTCTTAGGTTTATACACTTCCTCCTATGGACTTAACAGTATATAAACAGAATGTCTGCAGATCTAATTTAGGTCATATATAGCAATATGAAATGCAGAAATTCCTGTTCAGATTATTATTATTATAATTATTATTATTATTATT
>NC_090737.1:131505362-131507862 GCF_036898095.1 Palaemon carinicauda
TCTTTCACATTTCTTAACAGAAGATATGTAGATATTTGCCCCTTTTCGTTCATGGTATATAAAATATCTATTAAGTAGGTAAGAGTGGCTTGTATTCTATTTCTTTACCTGCTTCTGCATATATCTTTCACATTTCTTAACAAAGGATATGTAGATATTTGCCTCTTTTCGTTCATGGTATATAAAATATCTATTAAGCAGGTAAGAGTGGCCTGTATTCTATTTCTTTACCTGCTTCTTCATATATCTTTCACATTTCTTAACGAAAGAGTACAAGGATAGATATTTGCCTCTTTTCGTTCATGGTATATAAAATATATATTAAGCAAGTAAGAGGGGATTGCTTTCTATATCTTAACCAGCTTTTTCATTTACCTTTCACATTTCTTAACGAAAGAGTACATAGATATTTGCTTCTTTTCGTTCATGGTATATAAGATATCTATTAAGTAGGTAAGAGTGGCCTGAATTCTATTTCTTTACCTGCTTCTTCATATATCTTTCGGATTTCTTAACGTGAGAGTATATAGATATTTTCCTCTTTTCTATCATGGTATATAAAATTCTATTTTCACATATTTCTCCACAAAACACGGAACGATATCTGCCCTTAATTGCTGCCAGGGTATCACGTATATCAACTGTTTGCTTATATCTTGCATGAATACCAAGCACATGCAAATCAACCTTATTTCAACCAAAGGCGTACCCATTGTTGGCAATTCAACATCGAGACCCAGATTCGACGTATCGAAAGCAAACAGAAGCACCACATCGCTAGAGACGTTAACCGAAAGGAGAGCAAGAAGTATTATTCATCTGTGTGTTGCTAGAGGGCTCGCCAGATAATTCAGGATTCATTTGGTTTCTATCGGAATTCGATATTCATGTGTAAGGGCCTTTCCCCATGCTGTGACAGTCTTATTTCCTGCTTGTGAAAGCGCGAGTGGGTGAAAGTAAACTCAATTGTATACATGGTATTTATACTTGGGTGAGAGTATGCAGTGTGTGGGTGAAAGTAAACACAATTGTATACATATTCATACTTGCGAGAGAGTATATAGTGTGTGGGTGAAAGTAAACACAATTGTATACATATTTCTACTTGGGTGAGAGTATACAATGTGTGTGTGAAAGTAAACACAATTGTATACATAGTCATACTTGGGAGAGAGTATACAGTGTGTGGGTGAAAGTAAACACAATTGTATACATGATAGTGATACTTGGGTGAGAGTATACAGTATGTGGGTGAAAGTAAACACAATTGTATACATATTTATACTTAGGTGAGAATATACAGTATATAGTATATTTCTCTGTGTGATGACAGTCTTACTGTATTTCTTGCTTATAAAAGTTCAAGTAGGTGAAAACGAATACAGTTGTATACATAATATACTTCTCCATGCTATGACTGTCTTTTTTCCTGCTTATAAAAGTGCGAGTGGGTGAAAATAAATACATTTGTATACATGATACTTATACTTGAGAGAATACAGTATACAGTATACCTCTCCTTTATGGCAATCTTACTGTATTTCCTGCTTGTAAAAGTGCGAGTGGGTGAAAATAAACACAATTGTATACATGAAATTTATACGAGAGAGTATACAGTATACAGTATTCCTCTCCTTTATGGCAGTCTTACTGTATTTCCTGCTTAGAATATACATGATATTTATACATGGGAGAGAGTATACAGTATACAGTATACTTCTCCATGTTATGACAGTCTTATTTCCTGCTTTTAGAAGTGCGAGTGGGTGAAAATAAATATGAATTTATACATAATATTTACACTTAGGTGCATTGCTCTGCCGGAGAGAGTATATAATATACTTCTCCATGCTTTGAGTCTTATTCTTGCTTATGAAAGTGCGAGTGGGTGAAAATAAACGTAAATGTAAACAATGTTTATGCTTGGGTGATTTGTTCTACCGGAGTTAAGTAAACAGTATACACTTAATATCTATAATAGAAAGAGGAAGGGGAAAGTAACACTCGCAAAGCTTAATTCTAATGAAAATGTAGGAGGATATAATTCCTCAGGTTACAAATATTCATTAGCCATCTTATTTATAAATAATTCATACAAGTTATAACAAATTGTTATTATAGAATTCAATATAAACTAGAAGAGGGTTATATATAATTTTTACCTTCTCGAAAAGGTTACTTGAAATGGTTCCTCGAAATTTTAGGTAAACCAAAAATAACTTCGACGTAGGAATAAAATGATTACGCCATAGCCTCTGTAACATGGTCTTCCACTCTCTTGGGGTAGAGTTCTCTTGCTTGAGGGTGCAGTCGGGCACACTATGGTATCTTGTTTCCCCTCCTCTCGTATAGTTTATGTAGGAAATATTTATTTTAGTGATGTTGCAGTTCTTAAAATATCCTATTTTTCCTTGTTTCCTTTCCTCACTGGTCTTTTTCCTTGTTGGAGCCCCTGGGCTTATAGCATCCTGCTTTTCCAACTAGGGTTGTAGCTTGGTAA
>NC_090737.1:131515362-131522862 GCF_036898095.1 Palaemon carinicauda
ATACATACATACACTTATATGTTCATAATTCATATGTATATTTTTGAATACATGTGCGTGTGTGAATGTGTATGTGTTTTTCTGTCTGTCTGTTAGTATATCTGCCTGAATATTTATCTGGTGTGAGTATCTATGAATCAAGTGCATTGCGTATTATTACCCTTTGATCAATCGGTTTTATCAGTAGATACTGAAAGAAGCATAATTCATATTCCAACTTATGAAAGAGATTCTAAAAAAGAAGAAATTGTTGTTCAGTGTAAATAAAGAATCATATAACATTATTTCCATCCTCGATATAAGACAAATATACTACTAATATAGCAGTAAATTCCTTGTCGTTGGAGAGAAAGCATAAGCCATATACAGCTTATTAAAAGGGACCTTCATTAAATATTTTATTTTCATTATATTACTTCTCTTGTAGTTTATTTATTTCCTTAATTCCTTTCCTCACTGGGGTATTTTCCCTGTTAGAGACCTTGGGCTTGTAGCATCCTGCTTTTCGAACTAGGGTTATGGCTTGATAATAATAACAACAACAACAACAACAACAACAACAATAATAATAATAATAATAATAATAATAATAATAATAATAATAATAATAATAATAATAATAAGTTAAAAACATACATTGGTACAAACAATAAGAAATATTGGTAATTTTTGAATTATCTTATTTTTGCTCATGTCTTTTACCAATGTTTTTTATTGTTTGTAATAATAATAATAATAATAATAATAATGATAATAATAATAATAATAATAATAATAATAATAATAATAATAATAATAATCGACTCTATCAAAGTCGAGTGTAATAGCTCAGAAACTTGAAGACCATACTAATGTTCTTATTGGTGTGATACTGTTGAAACTATGGACTATACTAGAATGTTTGTTATATGAAAATCATGAATAGGATTAGGTATTATGTAATTTTAGTCCTGTGGAATAGTCATATGAGGTTTGGGTAAATTTACTTTGTGTAAATGCGAAATTATTTTTGTAGAAGGCGTTAAATCTACATAAATTCAAAATTATTTGTGTAGAAGGCGTTAAATCTACATAAATTCGATATTAGTTTTGTAGTAGGCGTTAAATCTACATAAATTCGAAATTAGTTTTGTAGTAGGCGTTAAATCTACATAAATTCGAAATTATTTGTGTAGAAGGCGTTAAATCTACATAAATTCGAAATTATTTGTGTAGAAGGCGTTAAATCTACATAAATTCGAAATTATTTGTGTAGGAGGCGTTAAATCTTCATAAATTCGAAATTATTTGTGTAGAAGGCGTTAAATCTACATAAATTCGAAATTATTTGTGTAGAAGGCGTTAAATCTACATAAATTCGAAATTATTTGTGTAGAAGGCGTTAAATCTACATAAATTCGAAATTATTTGTGTAGAAGGCGTTAAATCTACATAAATTCGAAATTATTTGTGTAGGAGGCGTTAAATCTACATAAATTCGAAATTATTTGTGTAGAAGGCGTTAAATCTTCATAAATTCGAAATTATTTGTGCAGAAGGCGTTAAATCTACATAAATTCGAAATTATTTTGGTAGAAGGCGTTAAATCTTCATAAATTCGAAATTATTTTTGTAGAAGGCGTTAAATCTACATAAATTCGAAATTAGTTTTGTAGAAGGCGTTAAATCTACATAAATTCGAAATTATTTTTGTAGAAGGCGTTAAATCTACATAAATTCGAAATTATTTGTGTAGAAGGCGTTAAATCTACATAAATTCGAAATTATTTGTGTAGAAGGCGTTAAATCTACATAAATTCGAAATTATTTGTGTAGAAGGCGTTAAATCTACATAAATTCGAAATTATTTGTGTAGAAGGCGTTAAATCTACATAAATTCGAAATTATTTGTGTAGAAGGCGTTAAATCTTCATAAATTCGAAATTATTTGTGTAGAAGGCGTTAAATCTACATAAATTCGAAATTATTTTGGTAGAAGGCGTTAAATCTACATAAATTCGAAATTATTTTGGTAGAAGGCGTTAAATCTACATAAATTCGAAATTATTTGTGTAGAAGGCGTTAAATCTTCATAAATTCGAAATTATTTGTGTAGAAGGCGTTAAATCTTCATAAATTCGAAATTAGTTTTCTAGAAGGCGTTAAATCTACATAAATTCGAAATTATTTGTGTAGAAGGCGTTAAATCTTCATAAATTCGAAATTAGTTTTCTAGAAGGCGTTAAATCTACATAAATTCGAAATTAGTTTTGTAGAAGGCGTTAAATCTACATAAATTCGAAATTATTTGTGTAGAAGGCGTTAAATCTTCATAAATTCGAAATTATTTGTGTAGAAGGCGTTAAATCTTCATAAATTCGAAATTATTTGTGTAGAAGGCGTTAAATCTACATAAATTCGAAATTATTTGTGTAGAAGGCGTTAAATCTTCATAAATTCGAAATTATTTGTGTAGAAGGCGTTAAATCTTCATAAATTCGAAATTAGTTTTCTAGAAGGCGTTAAATCTACATAAATTCGAAATTATTTGTGTAGAAGGCGTTAAATCTTCATAAATTTGAAATTAGTTTTGTAGAAGGCGTTAAATCTACATAAATTCGAAATTAGTTTTGTAGAAGGCGTTAAATCTTCATAAATTCGAAATTATTTGTGTAGAAGGCGTTAAATCTTCATAAATTCGAAATTAGTTTTGTAGAAGGCGTTAAATCTACATAAATTCGAAATTATTTGTGTAGAAGGCGTTAAATCTTCATAAATTCGAAATTATTTGTGTAGAAGGCGTTAAATCTTCATAAATTCGAAATTAGTTTTGTAGAAGGCGTTAAATCTACATAAATTCGAAATTATTTGTGTAGAAGGCGTTAAATCTTCATAAATTCGAAATTAGTTTTGTAGAAGGCGTTAAATCTACATAAATTCGAAATTATTTGTGTAGAAGGCGTTAAATCTACATAAATTCGAAATTATTTTGGTAGAAGGCGTTAAATCTACATAAATTCGAAATTATTTGTGTAGAAGGCGTTAAATCTTCATAAATTCGAAATTAGTTTTGTAGAAGGCGTTAAATCTTCATAAATTCGAAATTATTTGTGTAGAAGGCGTTAAATCTACATAAATTCGAAATTATTTGTGTAGAAGGCGTTAAATCTACATAAATTCGAAATTATTTGTGTAGAAGGCGTTAAATCTTCATAAATTCGAAATTAGTTTTGTAGAAGGCGTTAAATCTACATAAATTCGAAATTATTTGTGTAGAAGGCGTTAAATCTTCATAAATTCGAAATTATTTGTGTAGAAGGCGTTAAATCTACATAAATTCGAAATTATTTGTGTAGAATGCGTTAAATCTTCATAAATTCGAAATTATTTGTGTAGAAGGCGTTAAATCTACATAAATTCGAAATTATTTGTGTAGAAGGCGTTAAATCTACATAAATTCGAAATTATTTGTGTAGAAGGCGTTAAATCTTCATAAATTCGAAATTATTTGTGTAGAAGGCGTTAAATCTACATAAATTCGAAATTATTTGTGTAGAAGGCGTTAAATCTACATAAATTCGAAATTATTTGTGTAGAAGGCGTTAAATCTTCATAAATTCGAAATTAGTTTTGTAGAAGGCGTTAAATCTACATAAATTCGAAATTATTTGTGTAGAAGGCGTTAAATCTTCATAAATTCGAAATTATTTGTGTAGAAGGCGTTAAATCTACATAAATTCGAAATTATTTGTGTAGAAGGCGTTAAATCTTCATAAATTCGAAATTAGTTTTGTAGAAGGCGTTAAATCTACATAAATTCGAAATTATTTGTGTAGAAGGCGTTAAATCTACATAAATTCGAAATTATTTTGGTAGAAGGCGTTAAATCTACATAAATTCGAAATTATTTGTGTAGAAGGCGTTAAATCTTCATAAATTCGAAATTATTTGTGTAGAAGGCGTTAAATCTACATAAATTCGAAATTATTTGTGTAGAAGGCGTTAAATCTTCATAAATTCGAAATTATTTGTGTAGAAGGCGTTAAATCTACATAAATTCGAAATTATTTGTGTAGAAGGCGTTAAATCTACATAAATTCGAAATTATTTGTGTAGAAGGCGTTAAATCTTCATAAATTCGAAATTAGTTTTGTAGAAGGCGTTAAATCTACATAAATTCGAAATTATTTGTGTAGAAGGCGTTAAATCTTCATAAATTCGAAATTATTTGTGTAGAAGGCGTTAAATCTACATAAATTCGAAATTATTTGTGTAGAAGGCGTTAAATCTTCATAAATTCGAAATTAGTTTTGTAGAAGGCGTTAAATCTACATAAATTCTAAATTATTTGTGTAGAAGGCGTTAAATCTTCATAAATTCGAAATTATTTGTGTAGAAGGCGTTAAATCTACATAAATTCGAAATTATTTGTGTAGAAGGCGTTAAATCTACATAAATTCGAAATTATTTGTGTAGAAGGCGTTAAATCTTCATAAATTCGAAATTAGTTTTGTAGAAGGCGTTAAATCTACATAAATTCGAAATTATTTGTGTAGAAGGCGTTAAATCTTCATAAATTCGAAATTATTTGTGTAGAAGGCGTTAAATCTACATAAATTCGAAATTATTTGTGTAGAAGGCGTTAAATCTTCATAAATTCGAAATTAGTTTTGTAGAAGGCGTTAAATCTACATAAATTCGAAATTATTTGTGTAGAAGGCGTTAAATCTTCATAAATTCGAAATTATTTGTGTAGAAGGCGTTAAATCTACATAAATTCGAAATTATTTGTGTAGAAGGCGTTAAATCTTCATAAATTCGAAATTATTTGTGTAGAAGGCGTTAAATCTACATAAATTCGAAATTATTTGTGTAGAAGGCGTTAAATCTTCATAAATTCGAAATTAGTTTTGTAGAAGGCGTTAAATCTACATAAATTCGAAATTATTTGTGTAGAAGGCGTTAAATCTTCATAAATTCGAAATTAGTTTTGTAGAAGGCGTTAAATCTACATAAATTCGAAATTATTTGTGTAGAAGGCGTTAAATCTTCATAAATTCGAAATTAGTTTTGTAGAAGGCGTTAAATCTACATAAATTCGAAATTATTTGTGTAGAAGGCGTTAAATCTTCATAAATTCGAAATTAGTTTTGTAGAAGGCGTTAAATCTACATAAATTCGAAATTATTTGTGTAGAAGGCGTTAAATCTTCATAAATTCGAAATTAGTTTTGTAGAAGGCGTTAAATCTTCATAAATTCGAAATTATTTGTGTAGAAGGCGTTAAATCTACATAAATTCGAAATTATTTTGGTAGAAGGCGTTAAATCTACATAAATTCGAAATTATTTGTGTAGAAGGCGTTAAATCTACATAAATTCGAAATTATTTTGGTAGAAGGCGTTAAATCTACATAAATTCGAAATTATTTGTGTAGAAGGCGTTAAATCTACATAAATTCGAAATTATTTGTGTAGAAGGCGTTAAATCTACATAAATTCGAAATTATTTGTGTAGAAGGCGTTAAATCTACATAAATTCGAAATTATTTGTGTAGAAGGCGTTAAATCTTCATAAATTCGAAATTATTTTGGTAGAAGGCGTTAAATCTACATAAATTCGAAATTATTTGTGTAGAAGGCGTTAAATCTACATAAATTCGAAATTATTTGTGTAGAAGGCGTTAAATCTACATAAATTCGAAATTATTTGTGTAGAAGGCGTTAAATCTACATAAATTCGAAATTATTTGTGTAGAAGGCGTTAAATCTTCATAAATTCGAAATTATTTTGGTAGAAGGCGTTAAATCTACATAAATTCGAAATTATTTTGGTAGAAGGCGTTAAATCTACATAAATTCGAAATTATTTTGGTAGAAGGCGTTAAATCTACATAAATTCGAAATTATTTTGGTAGAAGGCGTTAAATCTACATAAATTCGAAATTATTTTGGTAGAAGGCGTTAAATCTACATAAATTCGAAATTATTTTGGTAGAAGGCGTTAAATCTACATAAATTCGAAATTAGTTTTGTAGAAGGCGTTAAATCTACATAAATTCGAAATTATTTGTGTAGAAGGCGTTAAATCTACATAAATTCGAAATTAGTTTTGTAGAAGGCGTTAAATCTACATAAATTCGAAATTAGTTTTGTAGAAGGCGTTAAATCTACATAAATTCGAAATTATTTGTGTAGAAGGCGTTAAATCTTCATAAATTCGAAATTATTTTGGTAGAAGGCGTTAAATCTACATAAATTCGAAATTAGTTTTGTAGAAGGCGTTAAATCTACATAAATTCGAAATTATTCAGGTAGGTGTTTTCATTTGTAAAAACTAGTTGTAACTAAATGTATTTTCTTTGGTTGAAATAAATTAAATTATTACTTGACCTTTGTTCATTTATAGCAAGACTGAGAGCTACTTTTGACGCCTTTTTTTCAATAAATTGTTTGAATTTGAACTTAACTTTTGTGATACTGTGTAACCTCTGAAGTCTGAGAGATTTTGACCAACAGTAGACATAATTAGTAACATATTATTATTATTATTATTATTATTATTATTATTATTATTATTTTATTTATAATTATTATTATTGTTATTGTTGTTGTTGGTGTTGTTCTTATTATTATTATTATTATTATTATTATTATTATTATTATTACTTACTAAGCTATAACCATAGTTGTAAAAGGAGGATGCTACAAGCCCAAGGTCTCCAACAGGGAAAATAGCCTAGTGAGGAAAGGAAATAAGGCAATAAATAAACTACAAGAGAAGTAATATAATCAAAATAAAATATTTTAAGAACGGTAACAACATTAAAACATTAAAATAAATAACGCAGTTTGCTGTTTTCAACATAAGGTCAGTACGGTTTTCTCTTCATTTAAGAAATTATATTTATTTGATTTAGATTTCTCATAAAATTATCATCATAAATCAATTAAATATTTCGAGGAAATATTTCTTTTATTTCTTAGTCTTTTTTTTTCAATTGTTAAATTATGGTTTTATATCCTTAAAAGGTGAAAGACTTCTTAACAGTTTGCATATATTTGTTATCAATTATACATAAGTTTTACTGATACTCCTTAAATTGAAATATAAGCATATACTTCGCTTCTCTCTCTCTCTCTCTCTCTCTCTCTCTCTCTCCTCTCCTCTCTCTCTCTGAAAAACCTTTCAACTATTTTCGTATATGAATAATAAATAGCGTTTAACTTCTGTTCTTAAATTGTAATAGAGCATATACTTCGCCTCTCTCTCTCTCTCTCTCTCTCTCTCTCTCTCCTCTCTCTCTCTCTCCTCTCTCTCTCTCTCTTTGAAAAACCTTTCAACTATTTTTGTATATGAATAATAAATAGCGTTTATCTTAAATTGTAATAGAAGCATATACTTCCCCTCTCTCTCTCTCTCTCTCTCTCTCTCTCTCTCTCTCTCTCCTCTCTCTCTCTCTCTCTCTCTCTCTCTGAAAAACCTTTCAACTATTTCAGAATGTAAATAATAAATAGCGTTT
>NC_090737.1:131527862-131542122 GCF_036898095.1 Palaemon carinicauda
TATATAAACTATAAAAAACGACATATGTCAGCCTGTTCAACATACAAACATTTACTGCAAGTCTGAACTTTTGCAAATTTTATAACCACGTTGGGTTATGCACATACAGCTGATGCATTTTATATCAGCAAATATTCCAAATAAATGACTTGTTATCATAAAGTAAGTTCGTAGCCGCGTTGCAAAAATTTCCCTTTGAAATGGTCGAATTTTAAATGTCTGCTTGATAATAAATAATAAGTATTATTAGGTCAACATTTAAAGGTTTAAATGCCACTCATGAATGGCACAGGCAAGGGACAGTGACAATGCCCTATCAAGCAGGACAATGCGCTAGAGACTGACCATATTCACATATGATCAGCGCCCAAGCCCCCTCTCCACCCAAGCTAGGACCGAGGAGGGCCAGGCAATGGCTGCTGATGACTCAGCAGATAGACCTATAGGGTCCCCGAAACCCCCCATTCTTAGCTCACGATATATATATATATATATATATATATATATATAAAACAATAGTACAAAAAAAGGCATCTAGTTTGTGTAACCAAAAGAAGGCACTGGCAATGTGTCACAGACAATGAATAACGTGTGGTATGTTATTCATAATTAAAAAGCCAAATGAAAACTATGTGAAGTTGAATATATTTTAAGCAGTAATAACCAAAAATAAATTAATACCAAACTCCTTCATTGCCGAGTATTATTTATAAATGTGAGTAGGAGGTTTTGTAATAAATCTTGTATATACAGTAATCCTTTGTCGTTACCTTTGTTTTCAATAAACATGTAAACAACTCAACGCTTTATTCCATCTGCTCTGATTCGAATAGAAACTTTACTAATATTTTATTAGGATCTTAAACAGGTTTTCTTATCTATATACATACACAAGCGCGCGCCCCCCCCCCATACACACATGCATACACACACACATATACACATATACATATATATATATATATATATATATATATATATGTATATGTATATGTATATATATATATATATATATATATATATATTTATATGTATATATATCTATATATAGCTTTATATAGCTATATATACAGTATAGATAAATAAATAAATATATATATATACAGTATATATATATATATATATATATATATATATATGTGTGTGTGTGTGTGTATATGTATATATACACTATATATATGTGAAATATATGTATATATACACTATATATATGTATATATATATATATATATACACGTTTGTATATACTGTATACCCTATATATATGTGTGTATATATACTGTGATATATGTATGTATATATGTGTATATATGCACTATATATATACGTATATATATATATATATATATATATATATATATATATATATATATATATATATATATAAATGGCGTAAAATTTATTATGGCACAGACCGAAGAATATCATGAAATCGGCTTATCTGAAATATCTATCCACCATACAGTTCTGTGAAGTTTATTTCGAAATATAATTTCTTTGAGAAGAGCCAATAGATTACATGAAATGTCTGAATATCTTCATAGCATTTGTGACAGAAAGGTAATGAATTAAAATTTCATGACCTTTTCAGAAATACTAAAAAGTTGCTAGAAATCTCACACAATAGATGGCAATATTTTCGAGATTTTTATGTATTCATTTTCCCAACGATACCTAGATAATTCTTTTTCTAATTTCACTTTAGTTCTAAAAATAAGAAATAGCATTAACATTATTCGACGAGCATTATATATTCTAGAAAAATATGTGCGAATGTATTCAATTCTTTTAAGCTTTAGTTTTAGGAAAAATGATTCACATTAAACCGCTTAGTTCTTTCAGCACGATACCCGCAGGTTGAACAATGATGAATGTTATATAAAAAGGATTAGACGAGTGTTGATAGAAATTATGATTATTATTATTATTATTATTATTATTATTATTATTATTATTTTTATTATTATTACTATATTCATTATTATTATTATTATTATTATTATTATTATTATTATTATTATTATTATTATTATCATTATTATTATTATTATTATTATTATTATATTCTTGTGGGTTTCTGGGTTACATTCAGCTGCCTTATTAATGTATCACTTTCCTCACTATATGTGCTGTTTTATTATTATTATTATTATTATTATTATTATTGTTGTTGTTGTTGTTGTTGTTGTTGCATTTTTTATTGTTATATTCAATTTTAGCAGATTGATTTTTATTCAACTATCAACAATTCCAAAAATAATTTATTTCTAATTTTTGTTGTTGTTACACAATCATAATGATATTAATAATTCTTTAAACAATATATAGTAAGATTTATGATACAAGTAATTAATCAGAAATTTTTGGAAAAATAGTATAATATTATAATTTTCATTATCGGTTGTCTAGATAATAATTAGGTGGTTGGTCTTCCACTGTCTTGGGTTAGAGATCTCCTGCATGAGGGTACACTCGGGCACACTATCATGTTTCTCCTCCTCTTGTTATTTTGAAGTGTTTATCCTCTCGTTATTTTCAAGTGTTTATAGTTTCTATACGAAAGATTCATTTTAATGTTATTATTGTTCATAATAGATGTCATCAAAACGTCAGCCGGACAAGCCCAACCACAGCAGTATCCTCCCCAGTTAAAAGCTTAAACTCACGGTCCCGGACTGGGATCTATCTGCTGCCATGCAAATGCAAGGCGAACACGTTACCACTGTACCAGCCAGGAGATTAACACAATATTTTATTTACTTTATTCGAAAATTTACAATATAGTAAAACAATATACACTAGAGAGAGAGAGAGAGAGAGAGAGAGAGAGAGAGAGAGAGAGAGAGAGAGAGAGAGAGAGAGAGAGAGAGAGAGAGAGAGAGAATACCATAAACATTTTTATCCCGTTTATTGTTACAAGAAAATGGAATTTTAAAATGCATAAACAGTTTGGCTAATAGAGAGAGAGAGAGAGAGAGAGAGAGAGAGAGAGAGAGAGAGAGAGAGAGAGAGAATACCATAAACATTTGTATCAAGTTTATTGTTACAAGTAAATGGAATTTTAAAATGCATAAACAGTTTGGCTAAGAGAGAGAGAGAGAGAGAGAGAGAGAGAGAGAGAGAGAGAGAGAGAGAGAGAGAGAGAGAGAGAGAGAATACCATGAACATTTTTATCCCGTTTATTGTTACAAGTAAATGGAATTTTAAAATGCATAAACAGTTTGGCTAATAGGAGAGAGAGAGGAGAGAGAGAGAGAGAGAGAGAGAGAGAGAGAGAGAGAGAGAGAGAGAGAGAGAGAATACCATGAACATTTTTATCCCGTTTATTGTTACAAGTAAATGGAATTTTAAAATGCATAAACAGTTTGGCTAAGAGAGAGAGAGAGAGAGAGAGAGAGAGAGAGAGAGAGAGAGAGAGAGAGAGAGAGAGATCTTTACGTACAACTTTGTACGTAAAAGACATAAAAAAGCAATTCTAAAAGTCAGTTTTTTATAATAACTATGCAGCAATGAAAGTTCAAGCCGTCATGCAAATTCTTGACTCATGAATAAACGCCAATTCTTGTCTTTTGCGAACTTTTAGGGAAACGAATCTAGGTTAATACCTCGAAGACACGGTACTTTACTTTTTAGTTGGTTTATAGTAACATTGGAATTCCCTTCTCAGTTAAAAAAAAAAAAAAAAAAAAAAAAAGCGAAAACCAATGTTCAAAAAAAAAAAAAGCGAAATCCAACAATGTTAAAAAAAAAAAAAAAAAAAAAAAATGAATAGCGATACCAACAATGTTCGATTTAGTCTTGATGTCAGAGATTCGATGAATTTGGAAGACTGTTTAGTCTTGAGTGCCTGGAAATAGATGCACCAGCCACCCGTTTAGATACTATCACTAGAGAGTTATGGGGTTCTTTGACTGGCCTAAAAGTACTACAGTGGATCCTTCTCTCTGGTTACGGTTCACATTCCCATTGCCTACACATACACTGAATAGTCTGGCCTGTTCTTTACAGATTCTCTTCTGTCCTCATACACCTGACAACACTGAGATTATTAAATAATTCTTCTTCACCCAAGGGGTTAACTACTGCACTGTAATTTCTCAGTGGTTACTTCCCTCTTTGTAAGGGTAGAAGAGACTCTTTAGCTATGGTAAGCAGGTCTTCTAGAAGGACACTCCAAAATCAAACCATTGTTCTCTAGTCTTGAGTAGTGCCATAGCCTCTATACCATGGTCTTCCACTGTCTCTTGGGTTAGAGTTCTCTTGCCTGAGGGTACACTCGAGCACACTATTACCTCTAATTTTTCTTCCGCTTGTTTTATTAAATTTTCTATTGTTTATGTAGGAAATATTTATATTAATGTTGATACTGTTCTTAAAATATTTAATTTTCCTTGTTTTCTATCCTCATTGGGCTATTTTCCCTGTTGGGGCCCCCTCGGTTTATAGCATCGTGCTTTTCCAAATAGGGCTGTATCTTAGCAAGTAAGAATAATAATAATTATAATAATAATGATAATAATAATAATAATAATAATAATAATAATAATAATAATAATAGTTTTTTTTTTTCAATCACTGATATAATCAAAATAAAAGGTTTATTTACTGTATACTAATAAATTAATATTTCTAGTTGTAAATATTAAACGTTTACCTTTGCATATTTTAGTCTTTTCATTCGAGTCATTCGAGTTAATACACAATTGCACTAACAATTACTGAACTTTATGGGAAAGTTTGTATCGAGGATTTTACCTCGTTATTTTGGTCTTTGTGCTCCGATATATCATCGATCGGAATTCGTATTTTTTGAAGAGCAGAATCAGACTCGATTCTCCATGTTTTTTTTTATGTTTTATAGACTCAATTCTCCATGTTTTGTTTTATGTTTTATAGACTCATTTCTCCATGTTTTGTTTTATGTTTTATAGTTTCAATTCTCCAGGTTTTTTTATGTTTTATAGACTCAATTCTCCATATTTTGTTGTATGTTTTATAGACTCAATTCTCCTTGTTTTCTTTTGTTTTATAGACTCAATTCTCCATGTTTTTTTATGTTTTATAGACTCAATTCTCCATGTTTTGTTTTATGTTTTATAAGTTTTTTAGACTTGATTCTCCATGTTTGTCTTTTGTTTCTTAGACTCAATTCTCCGTGATTTTTAGACTCAATTCTCCATGTTTTTATGTTTTTTAGACTCAATTCACCCTGTTTTTAGGTTTTAAGACTCAATTCTCCCTGTTTTTATGTTTTAAGACTTGATTCTCCCTGTTTTTTATGTTTTTTAGACTCAATTCTCCATGTTTTGTGTTAGGGTATTTAGACTTTATTCTCCATGTTTTTGTGTTTTTTGACTATATTCTCTGTTTAAGTTTTTTAGACTCGATTCTCCATGTTATGATGTTTTTAAACTCGATTCTCCCTGTTATTATGTTTTTAAACTCAATTCTCTCTGTTATTATGTTTTTAAACTCAATTCTCCCTGTTATTATGTTTTTTTAGACTCAAACCTCCTGTCTTTTATAGATATATTCTTTATAACTTTAAAAACATGGATGATATCCTTTCCTACACATAGCACATACTGTAGCTCGTCATCCCAACCTGATTCTGTAATATTGCAATAAAAGATATTCTTATGAATTGTTTAGCTAACTTTATATTCTTTCTTATTGCATAGCTTTTATATTGAGAGATTTCTCTATTATTTTCTTTATGCAACATTTATTTACACATGGATACAACCATCGCCATATGTTTAATGTAACAAAACATTTTAAGTATTTTAGATGCCTGAGATGTGGCCAATATGTTGCAATACTTGAGTATCTAGGCAAAACTGAAATAGGTTTTTATATTTTGCTCTCATTTATCAGGCTGTTTCAACTATCTCTCTCTCTCTCTCTCTCTCTCTCTCTCTCTCTCTCTCTCTCTCTCTCTCTCTCTCTCTCTCTCTCTCTCTCTCTCTCTCTCTCTCAGTTTTGTATCTGTGTGCCGGTTAGTGATTACACTTTTGCG
This sequence comes from Palaemon carinicauda, assembly GCF_036898095.1. NCBI lineage: Eukaryota > Metazoa > Arthropoda > Malacostraca > Decapoda > Palaemonidae > Palaemon > Palaemon carinicauda. The sequence continues at coordinate 131,533,882 of NC_090737.1, forward strand.
ATCCTGTAAATATCATGATTTAACGCGGATAACAAAAGGCTATCGAGTGCAATATAGCTACAAGTTTTCGTGAATAGTCAGTGATTAGTTTGAGGTCGGAAAAGTGGGATAAAACGTCGGCATAGAATAGTTATCTTGTGAATTACTAAAAATCTAATCAAGATGGCTATGTACAACACGGGCAAGGCTTGGAGAGACATCGCTGGACTCAGCAAAAATAAATTCCATGAGTTGGCGAAACAGGAGCTCGACCGTCTGATAAAAGAGGTCACTAGTAACGTCAACCAATGTGACGGAAAAATATTCGCAGACATATTGAAACAATATGATCCAATAAACTGGAGCAAATCTGCGGAAAACATCAGCAAAATAATTGAAGAAATTCCAAAGAAAATCCAAGTGATAAAGAGACTTATAAAGAAAGTCTACATCAATCAACACATTCCATCAAAGAACAATAAGAAGTCCAATATGGGGAATATGCTGATTGATGCAATGGGAAAAAGAATGCCAAAATGGTGTAATACATGTAAGATATGGTATTCCATTAATAATCCTCAACAATTGATTAGAAAATGTGATGCCTGTCATGTCCCAACACATCCCACATGTGCTGAAATACAGCAAAAAATAAAAAATAAAGACACAAAGGTATTCTGCTCAACATGCTTAGTCTGGATAGAAAATATAATTAAGTCGAGACTAAATCTGTAAATAGTTGAAGATAAAGAAGAGGAAGAAGAAGAAACAGAAGAAGAAGAAGAAGAAAAAGAAGAAGAAGAGAACAATGAACAGGATATGTGTAAGGATGCAGAAGAAATCATTGATATAACCTATGATGCCATCCAACAACATACTTATGAAGAAATAAATTACCAGATGGAAACAAATAATAGACCCAAGAGACTCTACCCGGACCTACATAATTTTAGGGAAGATCAAGAACAAGAAAAAATAGAAAAGAAGGATATAGTCTGCAATATGCTGAAAAGAGGGAATTGCAGATTTGGCGAAAGATGCTACTACAAGCATCCAAAGATATGCCATAATTATGAAATATATGGTAAATGTGCGTATTTAGACGGATATGGAGACGAATGCAGAGATCTCCATCCAAAAATATGCAAAAACCTAAAAGAAGGAAAAGGATGCATTTACAACAAAAAATGTCGATATATGCATCCTGCAACCATGAATGAAAGTAAGAAAACTCAGCAAACTGAAAAGAAAAATGAAAGCAAAAAAGAAACAAAAAAAGAAACAAAAAAGCAGGCCGTGTATATACCGCGCTTTGAACCAAGAGCCCCAAGATATGAAGCCTTTCAACCCAAACCTGCACATTTAGAGCCCAACTACAAAGAATGCATCTATAATGCCAGGGGTTGGTGCAGATATGGGGACAGTTGCAGGTATACACACACAAATAAATATGAAGGCGAAAGAGCAAATATAATAGAAAAGTTGGATTTTTTAATGGCAGAATTCCGGGAAATGAAGAAAAGAACATCATATCAGAACAGGAAGGAAGCATGGGAGAATCCATATTATTACCAATATTAAATAATGGGGATGAAACACAAACCATAATAGTAATGAATGCACAGGGTTTAGTCACGAGTAACTCTAAAAGGAAAATAGAGTTCTTAGAAGAACTAACCCAAGTTGAAAAAATAGATATATTAAATATAAGTGAAACATGGTATTCCCAAGAGACTGGCAGTGATGACCAGATAAAGGGTTTCCAAACTTATAGATCAGACAGAAAAAATAGGAATCAAGGGGGAACCGCAATATATGGAAGAGACATAAATCAAGGAAAAGTATGTGAAAAATACAGCAACACAGAATGTGAATTGATTGCGGTAGAATTTGAATTTGAAAAACTAATGAATATTGTAGTTTACAGACCCCCAAACACTAAGGAGTTTGACATAATAATAGAAAAAATAGATGATATATGTAGAAACCATAAAGACTGGAATATACTCCTATCCGGAGATTTTAACTTTCCTTTCGTGGATTGGAAAGAACGGATAGAAGAAAGTGGTTGTATGTATACATATAAAAAAGATAGTAATAGTAGCGCAGAAGATAAGAGGCAATTTGAAAAGCTTCAAGATATGCTATTAGAACATAATATGCAACAAATAAACCACATTCCAACAAGAAAGGAAAATGTCCTAGATCTAGTATTTGTGAATGAGGTGAATTATGTTAAAGAAATAATAGTGTATAACACGGGAATTTCAGACCACAATGTCATAGAATTGATAGTTCATTCCAAAGCAAGTGATCACAGAATTAATAAAAGCACAAAACTTTGGGAAGGATATGGAAAATATAACTTTTACAGTAAGAATATAAAATGGTCAGAAATAAATGAAGAACTGAATAAAGAATGGAAAAATGTATTTATAAGTGATAATATACAGGTAAATACGGATATACTGTACAAAATACTGGAGAAAATTGTTGAAAAATATGTACCGAAAAAAAACAATAAACAAAAGACGTGCATACCAAGAGACAGAAGGATCTTATTTCAGAAAATTAAAAAGTGGAAGAAAAATCTTGCAAAAGAAAAAAATGTGTGGAAAATGAGGGAAATAAAATGTAAGATAGAAAATGCAGAACAAAAGATTATACAGTCGAAAGAAAATGAAAAAAGGGACTTAGAAGAAAGGACACTTCAAAATATAAAAAGAAACCCCAAAGTACTTTACTCCTATGCAAAAAAGATGAATAAAAGGAGAATAGAAATAGGCCCTCTAAGAATTGAAGGACGGCTAACGAATGAAAAAAAGGAAATATGCAACATATTAGCAGAAAAATATAAGAGTGAGTTCACGCCAAGAATTGCGAATGAGAATAATGAAACAGAAATGAGAGAAGAAAATGTTGAATATCTAACGGATATAGATATTAATGAAGCAGATATTGTCACGGCTATAAACGAAATTAAAAATGGATCGGCAGCCGGACCAGATGGAGTTCCAGCGATTTTGTTAAAAAAAACTGCAAACACTATCGCGAAGCCACTTGCAATACTGCTAAGACAGAGTATAGATATGAGCGAGATATATGTTAAACATAAATTAGCTTATATAACCCCTATCTTCAAAAGTGGATCAAGACTAGAGGCAAGCAATTATAGACCTGTTAGTCTAACATCACATATTATGAAAGTGTATGAGAGGGTAATAAAAAAGAAAATAATGAACCATTTGGTCAAAAATAATTTGTTTAATATGGGTCAACACGGTTTCGTACCTGGAAAAAGTACACAGACCCAACTGATAGCTCACTATGAAAACATATACAATAATATGATAAATGAAAAAGACACAGATGTGATCTATCTAGATTTTGCAAAAGCCTTTGACAAGGTAGACCATAACATATTGGAGAAAAAAATGAGAAAGCATAATATTGTGGGAAAGATAGGAAAATGGGTAAAAGAATTCCTGCAAAACAGAAAACAGATAGTGGTTGCAAATGACGAGAAATCAGATGAAGCCCAGGTAATATCTGGTGTGCCCCAAGGTACGGTATTAGCTGCACTGCTATTTGTTATTATGATCTCAGACATAGACTGTGATGTTGAAAACTCCGTAGTGAGAAGTTTCGCCGATGACACAAGAATAAGTAGAGAAATTACTTGTGATGAAGATAGGAACTCACTACAAAGAGATCTAAACAAAATATATGAATGGGCGGAGATAAATAGGATGGTATTTAACTCCGATAAATTCGAATCAATAAATTATGGAAACAGAGAAGGAATGGTGTATGCATACAAGGGACCTAATAATGAGACAATCACAAACAAGGAAGCAATTAAAGACCTTGGTGTAATTTTAAATAGGAATATGTTATGCAACGACCAAATAGCAACACTGTTGGCTAAATGTAAAGCAAAAATGGGAATGTTATTCAGACACTTTCAAACAAGAAAAGTTGAACACATGATTATGCTTTACAAAACTTATGTGCGTAGTACACTCGAGTACTGCAATGTGATATGGTACCCACACTACCAAAAGGATATTGCGCAAATAGAGAGTGTACAAAGGTCCTATACTGCTAGAATAGAAGAAGTTAAGGACCTTGATTACTGGGAAAGACTGCAATTTTTAAAACTATACAGTCTAGAAAGAAGAAGAGAACGCTACATGATAATACAAGCATGGAAGCAAATAGAAGGAATTGCTGAAAACATCATGGAGCTTAAAGTATCAGAAAGAGCAAGCAGAGGTAGATTAATAGTGCCAAAAAGCATTCCAGGTAAACTGAGAAAGGCGCACAGGACATTAATCCACTACGCACCAGCATCGATAATGCAGCGACTATTTAATGTGCTGCCAGCTCATCTAAGAAACATATCAGGAGTGAGCGTAGATGCGTTTAAAAATCAGCTCGATAAATACCTAAGATGCATCCCAGACCATCCAAGACTGGAAGATGCAAAATACACCGGAAGATGTATTAGCAACTCTCTGGTGGATATACGAGGTGCCTCACACTGAGGGACCTGGGGGAACCCAAACAAAAAATAAGGCAATAAGGCAATAAGGCTCTCTCTCTCTCTCTCTCTCTCTCTCTCTCTCTCTCTCTCTCTTTTTGGTTTCATGTCACACCAAAAACCCATCTCTCTCTCTCTCTCTCTTGGTTTCATGTCACACCAAAAACCCATCTCTCTCTCTCTCTCTCTCTCTCTCTCTCTCTCTCTCTCTCAAATGAAACCATCCAAACACGACGCTTTCCATCCCCATCATATCATCACGAACAGACACACACACACACACCCTTCCATACCCCCCCTCCATACCTCCCCCCCCCTTTTTCCATAAACACCCCCCCCCCATCGGGGTTCCTCATCTCACACAGAAACCAATTTGACCTTTTTTTTGTCCTTTAGAGCCGGGGACTCGAGGAGCGTTTGGGCCGATCCTTTCATTCCTACGGGTCTTTGGCCTGACATCGAACCTCTAACAGCTGGGCGATGTCAAGCCCGAAGCCCCGTTGCGTTTAAAAGCAATGTAGCATCCTGGGCTGCGATGTATATGGAAATGGAAGTCACGCCTGATGTGTCCCTCCGAAAAGGAGGAGGATATTCCAAGGATGTAAGGATTGATTCCTCGTTTATATTCGGTGATCTTATTGGTTTTAGAAGTTATGATGTAAATGGTGGACGCGACCCCGTCAAAATCTCCTCCCTGTTTTCTCTTGGGGTAACCTCTCTCATCAGATATGATTATTCCCTCTCCCCCTGCCCGACGGGTGGGGAGAGACTGAGTAGTTATATGTCCGACAATGGCGCTGAGCATGACCTAAAAGAAATATATATATATATATAATATATACGTATGTATATATATGTATATATATGTATATATTATATATATATATATATATCTATTTATCTATCTATCTATCTGTCTATATATATATATATATATATAATGTGTTCCCACATATGTATATATCTATATATATATATATATATATATGTATATCTATATATATATATGTATATATACTGTATATATGTGTGTATATGTATATATATATATATATATATGTATGTATGTATATGCATATATGTATATATATATATATATATATATTTATTTATATACTGTATTTATTATATATATACTGTATATACATATCAAATCTATTTTCGTATTTTCCATGAAATTTTATTTGTCAAATCATAATTTAATAAGAATGATTTAAACAATTGCTCTACTGAAACATTCTTCATATCATGCTTAACTAGATCACGAATAGTTGAAGGCTTTAACTTGTTATATGGATCACTCTTATTTTCTCATTTTTCACGGGTTATATCCCAATAATATGATGCGAGTCTTCTATAAAGTGAAAAAAAAAAACAAATCTTGAACAGTACTCCAAAATATCTTTAGGTTTTGTTCTTGTTGTTTCTCTTTCTGACGTTATAATTGACGTTTGTTTACTGTTTTCTTCATTTTATTCACAGTTTAATTTTGTTTTAATAATTTAATGAGCTTACATTGATCACTATGCTCTAATAACAACGAATTTATGAAAATTAGCTTTGTTTGCAAATGTTCTAATAATAACTGTATTTTCATAAGGAGAAAGTGAAAATGTTCAAAATTCATTTTATAAAGAAAATCAGGTCAATTTTGTCCAAATAATGCTCAATAATGTATGCAATGTCAATCAAAACCAATCCTACTTGTAGTTGATATGAAAGATTGGTAATCAATTCTGACTTGCATATAAGTCTTATTTTTGCAATGATATATAGAATAAAATCATATCTGACCTGACCCTTATATAAGACACAGATAGATATGCATAATGTGTTCCATTAACGGATGCAGGTAAAACGGCTCGATTTTTATTATTAAAATCAATATTATTAATGATAAAATTTTATTATTGAAATAGTTAATATGTCTGGCAATGATGCTGGGTGTGACCCGGAAAGAAATATATACATTATGACGTTATGTAAGGCATTATGGACTATAAAAAAAGCTTTTGATTCTGTCAAAACTACAGCAGTAATGAAAGCCCTTCAAAGACTGACTCTTCATTGCCATGTACTCCATTCTGTTTGGGTTGGGCCTTGAAATCTCTATATAGACGTTGATTTTGTCCGCAGGCTTTGCTATTGTATTTTAACTAGATGAAATAAACCACATGAACGTATTTTACTTCAGTAGCACATGAACGCTCAGCTGGGCTCCACAAGGCCCTAGAAATGTTGGAAGACCCAGGCCTACATGACTGAGGATTATGAAGCGTGAAGTAGGAGATGATAAATGGAGAAGTATTGAATTAAAAGCTCAAGATAGAGACGACTGGCGAAATCTAACCGAGTCCCTTTGCGTCAATAAGCGAAGTAGGAAATGATAAATGGAGAAATATTGAATTAAAAAGCTAAAGATAGAGACGACTGGCCAAATCTATCCGATTCCCTTTGCGTCAATAAGCGTAGGAGGAGATAATGATGATGATGATGATGACACTTTTACTTCAGTTACTACCCCCCCCCCCCAAAGAAAAAGAAAACGGATTCTGAAAACGAGCAAATCCAAGATGTTGTTCTGCTGCTGAAGACTTTCCTTCCAAACCTCCTTAACCATTTATTTTAGACCACCAGCCTTTCCCCCAGGGGACCATCTTTGTATTAGTTTCTCCAAGAGCTTATTCCCGAACATAAACGAGGCTGTTAAGCCCACCCGATGAAAACAGATTGTCTCTTTACGTCTGAATGGAGGACTTCGTTTTCACCTGGTTCTTCGGAATGAACATAATTTTATGGAGGAAATTGCCTCCAGACACAGAGACGGACTTCGTTTGCGTATGTGTGTATTTTACACTTGAGTTTTTGTTGTTTTTAGTTTTTATGTTTTAACTCTGTTATCCTATGCTATTTTTTATTCTATTCATTCTTTAGTTTTATATTCTCTCTCTCTCTCTCTCTCTCTCTCTCTCTCTCTCTCTCTCTCTCTCTCTCTCTCTCTCTCGCGTAGCCGTGCACTCCTGTCTTACTCTTTAAGAGTTTTTCACATACTGTAGATGATAATAATAATACTTCTAATAATAGTAATAATAATGATGATAATAATGGTGATTATGATGATGATGATAATAATAACATAGTTATCTTAAAGATAATAATAATAATAATAATAATAATAATAATAATAATAATAATAATAACAGTTTTCGTAAAGATTCCTCCCAATAATAAATCCATTATCTCTAGTGAAAATCTCTTTGTATCGAAAGTGGTTTAAAGTAATTTATTTAAGATATAATTGAATTGATCATTGTTAAGCGCGTTCATTAACACTTGGAAACAAAAGTCAGGCAAAATTGGCCGTTACTCTATCATCATTTTGCAATTTCCTTGATAACCCGTTATTACCATATCATTCTCTTAGAATATTAGTTATTAACTCATTAGAATGTTACATATTAACTTCTTAGAATGTTAAATATTAACTTCTTGGAAGGTTAAATATTAACTTCTTATGATGTTAAATTTTCATTTTAAGAAGATTGAAAATTAACTTCCTAGAATGTTAAATATTAACTTCTTAGAATGTTAGATATTAACTTCTTATAATGTGGAATTTTTACTCTAAGAAGATTAAAAATTAATTTTCTAGAATGTTAAATATTAACTTCGTAGAATGTTAAATATTAACTTCGTAGAATGTTAAATATTAACTTCCT
>NC_090737.1:131542622-131550122 GCF_036898095.1 Palaemon carinicauda
TTGTTAAATATTAACTTCTTCGATTGTTAAATATTAACCTTAAGAAGATTAAAAATTAACTTCTTAGATTGTTAAATATTAACATCTTAGAATATTGAATATTAACTTTTTAGAATATTAGATATTAATTTCTTAGAATATTAGATATTAACTTTTTAGAATATTAAAAATTAACATCTTAGAATATTAAATAATAAAATTTTAGAATATAGAAAATTGGCTGCTTGGAATCTTAATTATTAAATTTTTAAAATATCAAATTTTAAATTTTTTGAATATTAATTAACTTCTTAGAATGTTAAATATTAACTTCTTAGATTGCTAAATATTAACTTTTGAGAATATTAAATATTAGCTTCTTAGAATATTATACATTAACTTTTGAGAGCATTAACTTCTTAGGATATCTAATATTAACTTCTTAGAATGTTTAATATCAACTTTTTAGTATATTAGATATTAACTTCTAGAATATTGGAGATTAACTTTTTAGAATATTAAAAATTAACTTCTAAGAATATTAAATATTAACTTCTTAGAATATGGAATATTAAATTTTTAGAATAATAACAATCAACTTCGTGTGTAAGGTACAGTTGGACACACGAATTCCTGACACACCTCGGTATAAGGAATTCCACCTTGTTACACCCTCACTGCGCAGCTAGTAACCTAACAGATAGAGTTGGGAGAGATGACGTCACAGGTATTCGTGGCTAAACACATGAACTCACTACTCATTTAGGGTGTGAAAGGTTACATCTCCTATGAGATAAGTATGCCATAAATTCTAATGTCCAATTGTACGTGTTCATTATCAATTTCTGCATTATTCAGTAATGTGTATATATGCAAATTGTACAATCCATTATCCATTTCTGCATTATTTAGTACAATCCATTATCCATTGCTGCATTATTTAGTAATGAGTACATATCTTCAAACATGTTACATGGCTTTTCACTCTAAACTTCTAAAGCAATCCACAAAAAACAATGGTATATAAAGAATAATAGAATAACACTTTTAGTATTGGAAAGTAATTTTAAACGCACCAGAACAACATGGCATGCTAATGAGAGAGAGAGAGAGAGAGAGAGAGAGAGAGAGAGAGAGAGGATACCGCAAACATTTCTATCAAGTTTCTTGTTACAAGTAAATGGAATTTTAAAGTACATAAACACTTCGGCTAATAAGAGAGAGAGAGAGAGAGAGAGAGAGAGAGAGAGAGAGAGAGAGAGAGCACTACATCTACTTTAATCAAGTTTCTGGTTGTAAGTAAACGGAAGATTAAATGGTGAAACACTTGGGGAAGGAAGAGAGAGAGAGAGAGAGAGAGAGAGAGAGAGAGAGAGAGAGAGAGTGAGTTATCTTTTTGTTCATTTATTTATTTTGGCATCCTGACAACGATTGTCATTGACATTGATATCATTTCTTATAAATAAAGAATAAAATGAAATTCAATTAGAAGCCTTTTCAAAATTAGATATATGTCTTTTGTGCTTGAGAGAGAGAGAGAGAGAGAGAGAGAGAGAGAGAGAGCTAAGTAGACGAGTGTGCCAAGCATAAAAGAGCTCCCTTTTTATAATGCCACCCCGTAGAGTATGTGTACACAGAGGGTGGAACTCGCCATTAAGGCAATGGCCATTCATTTATAGCCAGGGATAATGAATCTGAGCCAGAGATGGAAGCTCTATTATAATGAAGCACGAGCTCTCGAAAAACATCTTTTTAGCATTGTTTACCATACAGTTGTTTGCATAAACATCGTCGCTCGTTTGTTTCTTTGATCTTACTCTGTCTTACGCTCCGGTGAATATATCTCTATATGACTTGTTTTATATTGGATATTCTCCTCTAATATTTTACTCTATCATTGATATTAATCAAATTGATATTTACTCATATTCTTTATTATTTTTCATAAGAGAAGATTTCGTTAACGCTTAAACAGTTTGTGATCGTTAGATCTTAATAAACTCATATGAATCGTCTTTGCTTTTATGTGCGTTTTCTCTTGTGTAGTTGGGTTCTTAGTTATTTTACAGCTAAAACTCTCTCTCTCTCTCTCTCTCTCTCTCTCTCTCTCTCTCTCTCATACCTCGAATTTAATAAAAAAAAAACGAAATTTGTAGGACCATATGATTTTTCCTGGAAACTAATAAACATTCCATGAAATCCTTCTTGAAACACCAGGTTGTTTAGTGCCACCCACTTCCAGTGCCATCCAGTTCCAGTTAACCGCTTGACTCCTTGGCACACGAATATTAATCAGCACCTTCTGAATGACGATATACAACCCAGAATTCATTTTTTATTCTTCGGAGAATCAATTCACACTGTAGAACAGTCACGCGAATCTGATGACGAAGAGACACAAAGATAGAAATAGAATAAATAGTTGAATAAATGAAAATATGAGAAATAAAATATCTTCCTTCTGATTTTTCTGATCAGGTGTTCTTATACGCGTATTCTTTTTTTTATTCTGTGATTGTTTCGTAGAATACAGAAAGAACTACAGATTTTTTTTTTTAAAACAAGATGGGTGTTTAAACGATATTCATTATTCAGTATTGATCCCAAAATTATTTTTTTTTTAAGTTGCACCTTCAGGATATCTTTCAGGGTTATTCATATATATATATATATATATATATATATATATAATATTAATACATAATATTTTTGTGGCGTACAAGAATCGAAGACATTATCTTTCCGGAAAATTTGAGCTACAAATAGTTTTCAGGTAAACTCGAAAACTACATTTACGTCTCTCCTTTTATTATTTGGCGCCAACGCGTGTTTCAAGTCACTTTGTTCCTTCTTTTTTTCCGTGGCTCTTCATCAGGATTTTATATATATATATATATATATATATATATATACATGTGTGTGCGTGTGTGTGTGTATGTATTTATACATATAAATTACCTTACATATACTGAATGATAGTTCTTCAGTTAGCTTATATACCTCTCAATTCATGAACACTTGTTTCCATTTTACGGATGAGATTAATGCAAAACCATCTGTATTGATTAAAAGAATTTATATAAAGGAGAGAGAGAGAGAGAGAGAGAGAGAGAGAGAGAGAGAGAGAGAGAGATCTTTTTACATTATTCTTTCATCCATCAGCAACCTAAAATGCACGTAATCCCACCTTACGTTACATGATCTGTTAATACCACCTTAACAGTGGCTTTCGATTTCCTGAGATTTGTGTGGAAAGCGACAGTGACGGAGAATCCACACGGCCATCCATTGTTCCCAAAGACTCCTCGGAGAGAGAGAGAGAGGGACAAAAGAGCCCAAATGTATTTCCTGGCAATAAATAAGGAGGAACCTGCATTGCAACTGTATATCTCGGCATTAGATTTAGCTCTCCAGTACTGGCCATTTATCCATGGCTATTCTCCTGAACCCTTAACCTGAACCTCATTTATACATGGCTATTCTGCTTAACCCTTAACCTAAACCTCATTTATTTATGGCTATTCTCCTCAACCCTTAACATAAACCTCATTTATTAAGGGTTATTTTAATTAACCCTTAACCTAAACCTTTTTTATCCATGGCTATTCTCCTTAACCCTTAACCTAAACCTCATTTATCCATGGCTATTCTCCTTAAACCTTAACCTAAACCTTTTTTATCCATGGCTATTCTCCTTAACCCTTAACCTAAACCTCATTTATTCATTTCTATTCTCCTTAACTCTTAAGCTAAACATCATTTTCCCATGGCTATTCTCATTAACCCTTAACCTACACCTTTTGTATCCCTGGCTATTCTCCTTAACCCTTAACCTAAACCTTTTTTATCCATGGCTATTCTCCTTAACCCTTAACCTAAACCTTATTTATCCCTGGCTATTCTCCTTAACCCTTAACCTAGGCCTTTTTTATCTCTGGCTATTCTCATTAACCCTTAACCTAAACCTTTTCATCCATGGCTATTCTTAACCCTTAACCTAAACCTCATTTATCCATGGCTATTCTCATTAACCCTTAACCTGAACCTTTTTTATCATTGGATATTCTCCTTAACCCTTCACCTACACCACATTTATCCAAGGCTGTTCTCCTTAACCCTTAACCTAAACCTCATTTATCCATTGCCATTCTCCTTAACCCTTAACCTGAACCTCATTTATTCATGGCTATTCTCCTTAACCCTTAACCTAAACCTTTTTTATCCATGGCTATTCTTAACCCTTAACCTAAACCTCATTTATCTATGGATATTCTCCTTAATCCTTAACCTGAACCTCATTTATCCATGGCTATTCTCCTTAACCCTTAACCTAAACCTTTTTTATCCATGGCTATTCTCCTTAACCCTTAACCTAAACCTTTTTTATCCATGACTATTCTCCTTAACCGTTAACCTAAATCTCATTTATCCATGGGTATTCTTAGTAACCTTTAACCTAAATCTCATTTATCCATAACTTTTCTCCTTAACCCTTAACTTAAACATCATTTACCTATGGCTATTCTCCTTAACCATTATTCTGAACCTCATTTATCCATGGCTATTCTCCTTAACCCTTAACCTAACCCTCATTTATCCATGGCTATTCTCCTTAACCCTTAACCTGAACCTCTATTATCCATGGCTTTTCTCCTTAACCCCCTGACCTAAGCCTCATTTACCCTGGCTGTTGTCCATAACCCTTAACCTAAACCTTTTTTTATCCATGACTATTCTCCTTAACCGTTAACCTAAACCTCATTTATCCATGGCTATTCTCCTTAACCTTTAAACTAAATCTCATTTATCCATGACTTTTCTCCTTAACCCTTAACTTGAACATCATTTACCTATGGCTATTTTCCTTAACCATTATTCTGAACCTCATTTATCCATGGCTATTCTCTTAACCCTTAACCTAACCCTCATTTATCCATGGCTATTCTCCTTAATCCTTAACCTGAAGCTCTATTATCCATGGCTTTTCTCCTTAACCCCCTAACCTAAGCCTCATTTTCCCTGCTATTGTCCTTAACCCTTAACCTAAACCACATTTATCCATGGCTATTCTCCTTAACCCTTAACCTAAACCTCATTTATCCATGGCTATTCTCCTTAACCCTTAACCTAAACCTCATTTATCCATGGCTATTCTCAACCCTTTACCTAAACCTTTTTTATCCCTGGCCATTCTCCTTAACCCTTAACCTAAACCTCATTTATCCATGGCTATTCTCAACCCTTAACCTAAACCTTTTTTATCCCTGGCTATTCTCCTTAACCCTTAACCTAAACCTCATTTATCCATGGCTATTCTCCTTAACCCTTAACCTAAACCACATTTATCCATGGCTCTTCTCCTTAACCCTTAACTCGAACCTCATTTATCCATGGCTATTCTCCTTAACCCCCAACCTAAACCTTTTTTATCCATGGCTATTCTTAACCTTTAACCAAAACCTCGGGAGCCACATACTCATAAACTCTGGATTGCTTTGAAGGGGAATATGTTATTGCCTTTGGCAGCAGTTGCAATGACTCTTCGGCCATTGAATTATTCATGGCGTGTTGCAGGAGATTCCTTGAGTTTTGCTCTGGTCCAACGATGGACCTGGATCGCTGGAACTCAGAGGCAGAAAAGATTTCCATGAGGAACTGGAACGAGGAAAATTCCTTTCCGTTGTTTTTTGGGGATTTTGGGGGGTCAATTGCCTGAGAAAGGCAGTTTTCTTTATGTCAAAAGAATATATGTATATAAAATAAATTTCATTGTGTTTGTATGAGAGAGAGAAAGAGAGAGAGAGAGAGAGAGAGAGAGAGAGAGAGAGAGATAAATCGATAGATAGATAGATATTCTCACAAACATTACCAAAATTTTATTAAACGTCTGAAAATTTATTTTTGACGATAATATATTTTCATAAATTTCACCAACTTTGTTATTAATGAGATAATCATGAAGAAGATAGAGTGATTCATACTCAATGCGTTTGAGTCTTTCTATGCATAAACTTTTCCATTCTGAAATATTCACTGAAATTAAAAGAGAATATCATTTCCCACACGTGACCAACAGATTGTCCAAATGACAAGTCCAGTCGAGACTGTATGTAGAAAGTAAATTATGTACATATTCCAAAAAAAAAAGATATCTATTAATTTTTGCTCAGCCTCTGGCAAACAGCACAGAAAGCAAGAGAATAATTAATAATTTTCGAAGTATCCTTGACGTGTGCTGGTATATCTAAACGAATTTTTTATTTGATGACATTTTGCACTGATATGAGCATCCAATTGGAAAAGGGAATACGATTTTAATTCATTTTAATGATTTTCAGCACAAATTTCTTGGCAGAAATATGGTACAATTAGAAACAGATTAAGTTAATATTGTTGTGGCCTGTTGGTAAGGTCTTGCCTGGTGACTGCCAAACTGGGGCTCGAGTCCCGGTCAAATTCATTAGTTCCTTTGGTCGCTGCAAACCATCCTTGTGAGCTAAGGATGTGGGCTTTTGGGGAGCCTATAGGTCTACCTACTGAGTCATCAACAGCCATTACCTGGCCCTCCATGGTCCTAGCTTGGGTGGCTAGAGGTTTAGGTGCTGATCATATGTACATATGATCAGTTTCTAGGCCATCGTTTTGGTTGATGGGGCAATGTCACTGTCCCTTGCCTCTGCCATTCATGATTGGCTTTTAAACCTTACAATGTGTTATTGTCGTAATTTTTGAGCTCATACTAGTAATTCAGGCTAAATCCAAAAGTTTTATCTTGTAAGTCTCTCTCTCTCTCTCTCTCTCTCTCTCTCTCTCTCTCTTGCAGACACTTTTCTATCTTATTTATCTTCCTCTTGTTTTGATAAATTTTTCATAGTTCATATATGAAATATTTATTTTTATGTTGTTACAGCTCTTAAAATATTTTATTTTAATTGTTAATTACTTCTCTCATTTCCTTTCCTCACTGGGCTATTATCCTTGTTGGACCCCTGGGCTTATAGCATCCTGCTTTTCCAACTAGGGTTGTAGCTTAGCAAGTAATAATAATAATCATAATAATAATCATCTCTCTCTCTCTCTCTCTCTTACTCTTTTACTCTCTCTTTCTCTCTCTTACTCTTTTACTCTCTCTCTCTTTCTCTCTCTTACTCTTTTACTCTCTCTCTCTCTTACTCTTTTACTCTCTCTCTCTTTCTCTCTCTTACTCTTTTACTCTCTCTCTCTCTCTTACTCTCTCCCTATCTCTCTCTCTCTCTCTCTCTCTCTCTCTCTCTCTCTTACTCTTTTACTCTCTCTTACTCTTTTACTCTCTCTCTCTCTCTCTCTCTCTCTCTCTCTCTTACTCTTTTACTCTCACTCTCTCTTTCTCTCTCTCTCTCTCTCTCTCTCTCTCTCTCTCTTTTTTTTTTTTTTTTCTCTCTCTCTCTTTTTACTCTCTCTCTCTCTCTCTCTCTCTCTCTCTCTCTCTCTCTCTTTTCTCTCTCTCTCTCTCTCTCTCTCTCTCTCTTACTCTTTTACTCT
>NC_090737.1:131555122-131560122 GCF_036898095.1 Palaemon carinicauda
AAAAATGATTCATGAATTTTTGCAATGAAGGCGAGATATTTTATTATATAGTAAGAAAAAAGTAATATTTTTTTCACTTAAAGGTAAAGCAATTATTGTGTTTGATTTAGATATGGAATGTATTATTATTATTATTATTATTATTATTATTATTATTATTATTATTATTATTATTATTATTATTATTATTATTATTATTATTATTAGCTTGGCTACAACCCTTGTTGGAAAAGGAGAATGCTATAACCCCTGGGGCTCCAACAGGGAAAATATCCCAGTGAGGAAAGGAAAAAAGAAAAATATTTTAAGAAGAGTAACAACATTAAAATAAATATCTCCTATATAAACTATCAAAATTTTAACAAAAAAAGCGGAAGAGAAATAAGATAGAATAGTGTGCCCAAGTGTACCCTTAAGCAAGAGGTGATGGGCTGTGTACACTGTTAAAATTTGCATTAAAAAACGGTAAATACCTAGCAACATTTATTCCAGGATTTTTACCGTTTTATAAACGGATATATTGACGTAAAAGAGTGATATTACGGTCACCAACCCGTAAAGGATAATAACAAAGTAGGTTAAAATTGCGGTCGCCAGTATTTTACTGAAATACAGTTAAGAACAGTATATTTTTAACGGAGAATTTCCCATTAAATTATGGGTTTTTTTAACAGTGTTTGTTATGGGGGTGAGCAGTAGGGGGAAGGGGTATTATGAAAATACCGATTATCTCTTTTATTACCTGAAAAAATATTTCAGCTCCTCTATACTCTCCCTTTCATTATTATTATTATTATTATTATTATTATTATTATTATTATTATTATTAGCTAAGCTACAACCCTAGTTAGAAAACCAAGATGCTATAAGCCAAAGGCTGCAACAGGGAAAAATAGCCCAGTGAGGAAAGGAAATAAGGAAATAAATAAACGATATAAGAAGTAAGGAAAAATTAAAATAAAATATTTTAAAAACAATACAACATTAAAACAGATATTTGATATATAAACTATAAAAGAGCCTACGAATGCCTGTTCGACATAAAAACATTTGCTGCGAATTTGAACTTTTCAAGTTCTACTGATTCAACTACCCGATTAGGAGGATCATTCCACAACTTGGTCACAGCTGGAATAAAACTTCTGGAGTACTGTGTAGTATTGAGCCTCATGATGCAGAAGGCCTGACTATTAGAATAAACTGCATACCTATAGTCCATTTCGTTTAGCGAGTCATATTTGCACCGACTCGCAGGGGTGCCCTTTTAGCTCGGAAAAGTTTCCTGATCGCTGATTGGTTGGACAAGATAATTCTAACCAATCAGCGATCAGGAAACTTTTCCGAGCTAAAAGGGCACCCCTGCGAGTCGGTGCAAATATGACTTGCTAAAAGAAATGGACTATAGTATTACGAACAGGAGGGAACTGTCCGGGAAGATCTGAATATAAAGGGTGGTCAGAATTATAAAGAATCTTTGGGAGATTTTTGGTGGCTATCAATAGTAATCAATGGATATTTATGAATTAGTGGAACTTCAAATGTTCAAACTAGCAGCGAATGTTTTTATGTTAAGCAGGCTGACATAAGTCTCTCTTTATAGTTTAAAGATCCATTTTGATATTGTTTCTGTTCTTGAAGTATGTTGTATTAATTGTTCATTACTTCATCTGTAGTTTATCTGTTTTTTTATGTCCTTTCCTCCCTGGGCTATTTTTTTTCTGTTGGATCCCTTCGGCTTATATCATAATGCTTTCACAACTAGGGTTGTAGCTTAGCAAATAATAATAATAAGGATAATAATGATAATAATAATAATAATAATAATGATGATGATGATGATGATGATAATAGTAATAATAATAATAATAATGAGGATGATGATGATAATAATAATAATAATAATATAATAATAATAATAATAATAATAATAATGATGATGATGATGATGATGATGATGATGATAATAATAATAATAATAATAATAATAATAATAATAATGATGATGATGATGGTGATGAAAATAATAATAATAATAATAATAATAATAATGATAATAATAATAATAATAATAACTCACAGTGATTGCTTAACACAGTTGTTAAGGCCTTGATATGCAAAATTCAATTGTCTATCTTGTGAAAGACAATAAAGTGATGTCATCACCCTTGATTGTGTATATATTTGTTTGTATGTCTGTCTGTGTGTTTGAGATTTGCATAACTCAAAAAAAAAAAAAAAAAAAAGAAAGAAAAAAAAAAAAAAAAAAAAAAAAAAAACATTTGACCGAATTTCTTGAAATTTGGAAATGCAATCGCGATATTCCATGCTCTAAGTATCTATGAATTCTGACACTTCAAGGCTATCTCCTTTATCAAGTATCACATTAAAGAAGAAAAATACCAGCTCTAATTTCTGTATTTCGGAATAGACCCTCTTTTAAACAAGTTTTTTTGAAAGTAATTGCTGCCTCATTGGCGTTCATTTTGTAATGAAATTTTGGTAATGTTCTTATTATCTTTTTCTCTTCATTGTTACAATCCGCCAGTAACTGGAAAAGGGACATATTTCATGAGGAATGTAGTGGAGACCATATCATTCTCAATTAATCTTCTTTAATGTCAGAACACATTATAAAAGTACAGATATTAAGTACAAAAATTTTTTTTTGCTATAATTCACTTACATAATGGAAGTGTGCACTAAGTAATGTCCACCTCCTGTATAAAAAAAAAAATTCCATGATTTTTTTGTCGTTTATAAAAATAGTTCTAATTCCTGTAATTGTCCACAAGCTAAAAAAAATAGATTAACCTAAATTAGATATATTTTATGTGAAATGGATTTTTTTTTTAAATTTTAAGAAAAAAAATTTTTCCGTAATTTTGTAAAATTTGAATTTTTCTTCGAAATTCAAATGAAATCGACAGATTAAGAGAAAAAAAAAACAGTTGCTAATATAATATAGTCATTAACATCATTATTTAGCAAGAATATTCCATATATTTCTTTTCATGTGCTAGATAAAGATACCTTTATTTACAAATTAATTGAAAAAAAAAACTGTTCTAATATCTGTGATTATACACATGCCTCTATAGCCCAGGCGGAAAAAAAAACCTCAGTTGTAATGTATTATAGTCATTAACATCATTATTTAACTAGATTATTCCATATATTTGTTTTCATATGGAAAAATGAAAGAATTTTGTACAAACTATTCTTTTTTATAAAACTATTTGTAATTCCTGTAATTATCCACGTGCCACTACGACCCAGGCCAAAAAAAAAAAAAAAAAAAAAAAAAAGTCTGTTGGTAATATAATATAGTCATTAACATCATTATTTAGCAGGAATATTCCATATATTTCTTTTCATGTGCATTAAAAAAAATAACTGTACAAATTCATTTTGTATAAAGCCAGTTCTAATTCTTGTAATGATCCACATGCCACTACAGCCCTAGCAAAAAAAAAAAAAATAAAAAAAAAATAAATAAATAACAAAAAACTAAATTATTCCATATATTTATTTTCGTATGCAAAAAAATTCACTATATACAAATAATTTTTTATAAATTTAGTTGTAATATCTTTAATTATTCACATGTCACTGTAACCCAGAAAAAGAGTCAGTTCGTAATATAATATAGTCATTAACATCTATCATCAATATTTATCAAGAATATTAAATATATTTCTTTTCATGAGCCAAAAAAAAAAAAAAAAAAAAAAAAAAAAACGAAATTACTATTATAGATGTGAGCAAGAAAATTAAATATCGACTTAAATTACATGTATGTGACCTAGTATTCATTTTGCTTTTGCATTTTTAAATAGAACCAAATAATGTTTATAATAACTTTGGAAAAATGATGATGAATTTGTTGCAACAATATTAAAAGTGAGGGAAGAAAATTTTGTTTTTATCGTATATTAGAAAAATTATAACTAGCCGTTAACGATAAAAAATATATTGCAGAAAAAAATACTATTTGGATATTATAGCAAATTATTATAAATAATTCCATAAATTAGGCATTTAGAAAGAAATTATATATATATATATATATATATATATATATATATATATATATATATATATATATAGTATATATATATATGTATAAATATATATATATATATATATATATATATATAATATATATATATATATATATATATATATATATATTATATATATATAGTATATATATATATATATATATATATATGTATATATATATATATATATATATATATATATATTTATATATGTATATATATTTTTACATATGTTTATATTTATATATATATTCATATATATATATATATATATATATATATATATATATATATATATATATATATAGGCCTATATATATATATATATATATATATATATATATATATATATATATATATATATATATATATATATTTATCTAAGAACAGAAAGTTATAATATCCAGTTGAATAATAATGAATAATAAAACAATAAACAATTGGATGGATAAAAAATCTGATTTGGATATTATAGCAAATCGTTATAAAAGTGAAATGAATTGGAGTTAAATATAGTTTTTTTTTTTTCAATAGATGAAAGTAAAGCTATGAACTCCATTGAATTATAATGCATAGTGAAACAATAAAAAACTTTATGGATAAAAGAGCTGATTTGGCTATCATAGGGAATTGGTTTTAAAACCAAATCAATTAGAGATGAATATAGTTTTTTCTACAGAAGAAATGAAAGTTATAAACTTTGGCTAATGTAACAAATTGTTATAAAGACTCAAATAAATCAGATAAAAATAACCGAATATGAATAATATTCTTATAAAATCAATTAGAGTTAGATATAGTTTCTTCAACTAAAGAAAGGAAAGCTATGAACTCCATTTTAATAATAAAAATAATAATAATAATAATAATAATAATAATAATAATAATAATAGTTATAATAATAATAATAATAATAATAATTATTATTATTATTATTAT
>NC_090737.1:131565122-131572622 GCF_036898095.1 Palaemon carinicauda
TAATATATAATTACATATAGAATTATAATTATAAGTATAATCATATAATTATACAATTATTATGATTGTAATTACATAGTTATTATTATATAATGATAATTATATAATCATAATTATAATAATTATAATTACAATAATTATAATAGTAATAATTATAATAATAATTATAATAATTTGCATGAAGTAGAATAAGTACATTCGGCAGCTATTTAATTTATTATTTGTCCATTGCACTACTCATGGCATGTTGCAGAATATTCCTTGAGATTTGCCTAGGTAGAAGAATGGATATGAATTGCGTGAGCTAAAAAAGATTTTCCACAATACTTAAACTTCCAAGTATTTTTTATTAATAAGTTCCAAGTCTCATTATGATAGTTTTTAAAGAATTATTATTATATAAACCAAATATAAAAAGGGCCATATTCATTCAAATATTTCTTATCATATAGTTTCTTTCCACGTCTCAATTAAAATATAATTCGAGGGTTTGGCTTTTCATAACCCTAGCTGCTAGTGATTAACCACACGAAAGAAGCACTATAGAAATGATAGAATGTAATATATGTATACACACAAACACACACACATATATATATGTATATATAAATGTATATGAATATATATATATATATATATATATATATATATATATATAAATATGTATATATATATTTATATGTATATATATATTTATATATATATATATATACATTTTTATATGTATATATATATGTATGTATATATATATATATATTTGTATAATTATATTTATTTATGTATATATATATATATATATATATATATATATATATATATAAATTAATATACATATATATTTATATGTAAATATATATATATATATATATATATATATATATATATATATATATATATATAGATAGATAGATAAATATAGATATATTTTATATATTAATATATATATACATATATATATATATATATATATATATATATATATATATATATATATATATATATATATTTATATGTAAATATATATATATATATATATATATATATATATATATATTAATATGTATATATATAAATATATATATATATATATATATATATATATATATATATATATATATATATATATATATATATATATATGTATGTATATACAGTATATGTATTTAATTGAGTGTACTCTAAGCTGTATGAAACTATAACCTTAAGGTTTAAAAGCACATGTTAAGTGCATTTAACGTAATTAATGTTAACGTTTTGAAACTTTGCTGATTTGGAATAAGAGGAAAATGAAGAAATTAGGCCTACGTGAAATACTTAAGCACAGGTTTCAGTGTTCTTCAATAAAACATTTAAAAAACCACTTATTGTGTACTCTCCTTAATACAGGTCAGGATTTGATCTTCAGTTTTTTTTTATCATTATTTCATACTGGCACCTCAAAAATTTAAGTTTTGATAAGAAATCAAATAAAAAGCACTACATTTCTTCCTAAAAGATTTCTTCATAGGTCAAAATGTCTTCTGAAAGCTATTTTACTTTTATGAGGACATCTTTACTTCTATGGTTTCAAAGTTAATTTCCTCTTTGTTTTTTTTTTTTAATCATAGGGTTGTGGTGACCGACGTGGTAACGTCCTTGACTGGTAAATACCAAACTGGGGTTCGAATACCTCTCAAACACGTCAGTTCCTATGGTGGCTGCAACCTCACCATCCTACTGAGCTATGGAAGGGTGGTGTGCGGGAGCCTATAGGTCTAACTGCTAAGTCATCAGCAGCCATTGCCTTGCCCTCCTTGGTACTAGCTTTGATGGAGAGAGGGCTTGGTTGCTGATCGGGCAATGTCACTGTCCTTTGCCCCTGGCATTCATAAGGGACCTTTAAACCTTTAAACGATATTGGCATCAATGATCTTCGATATTAGGGTACTAGAAAACTCTAAATCAATCAATCAATCAATCATTCAGTGAGTAAGAAAACGATACGATTAATGAAGTAAGGAAGACTAAATGGAATTGGAAACAATTAACTATTCCCTGAACCAGGGTCAAGCTGGAAACCACATAGTCGAAAAATGAAAAAGTTTCGATATGTTTTTGACAGGCAGTGAAATATGAACCGAGTTCTAGTTTGGCCGACATCATTTTTTTCTTTCGTTTTTATGATACCGAGTTGAAAAGGGGGTGCGAGTTTGAAGTCTGAATATTTAGGACATTGTTGAGAAGAAATTTCCTGGGTTTCAAACTATTTGTGAATCGTTGTGTTTGAGAGGAAAACGATAAAATATACACAAAATATAAAGCATAATTGTTTAGCCAGAAAGAATAAGTAAACATAACTGGAGTCGATAATTGATTGAAATTTAATCGATGGAGCCAAATTGAATTCAACCAAGCGTCTAATAAAATTTCTAACTTATCATTTACGTTAAGATGCAGTTTCTTGGCTCAGACTTCATGTAGGGCTATTCCTTGATAGTTTACATGGTTGAACAGAACCTTGCTGTCCTTCTAAACACAGAATGGAGTCTTTAGGGGATACATAGGTTTATCCAATTGGTCATTAACAACCATTATATGGTTATCATTGGTCCTAGCGTGGGAGGAAACGGGACTCCATAGGACATTTGATAACAATACAATTACTTGCCCTTTGCCACTATAAGTGACACTATAAGAGAGATTACTCCAAGTGCCGTATGTAGATGAGATCATAGAGAGGGGTAGATGGAGATGGTTTAGGCATGCTCTTCTCACTCCTCAAGAGAGATTAGTTCATTAAACTTTCAACTGGTCTCCACAAGGCGTTAGAAGAGTTGGAAAGCCCAGGCCTACATGGCTGAGGACTATGAAGCGTGAAGTAGTAGATGATGAAGTATTGAATTAAAAGCTCAAGATAGAGATGACAGGCGAAATCTAACCGAGGCCCTTTGCGTCAATGGGCGTAGGAGATGATGATCATGAGTTGCCCCTCATAATATCTAAACATATTTACTGGGTTAAAGTTTACAGTTTAATCAGTTTACTAATGGAAAAGAAGAGGAAATCTAAAAGTCTTGATTTCCTAGATATTTATATATCTATTTTAATTATTTTTCGAATCAGATGTGAATGAAGAGTCTAAGTCTTTATAAAAGTTTTTTCTCTCGCTCTCTCTCTCTCTCTCTCTCTCTCTCTCTCTCTCTCTCTCTCTCTCTCTCTCTCTCTCTCTCTCTCTCTCTCTCTCTCTCTCTCTCTCTCTCTCTGTATGTATGTATGTATGTATGAATATATATATATATATATATATATATATATATATATATATAAACACATTATATATATATATATATATATATATATATATATATATATATATATATATATATATATGCATATACTTATTTATATATATACATGTATATATATATATATATATATATATATATATATATATATATATATATATGTATATATATACTTATTTATATATATATACATATACATATATATATATATATATATATATATATATATATATATATATATATATATATATATATATATATATATATCAAATTTAAATCATATTTGTATAGAGTTTGAAGCTTTTTTAACAATTTATGTTGTGTGAACTTTTTCCTGTCTGCATCTAAAATGAAAAGATATCTGGACAACTATTTATAGACTTCATCACCTTAGGGTTCCATTTTGTCACCAGTATATTTCTGGTAATCTGTCAAAGGCTGACATGGCAAGTTAAAAAGTTTTGTTCTACTATTATGGATTGGTGTCACTCCTCTCTCTCTCTCTCTCTCTCTCTCTCTCTCTCTCTCTCTCTCTCTCTCTCTCTCTCTCTCTCTCTCGTTCTTCTCATCAATATCATTAAATAATTTCCCTACTTTATTAGGATTATTTAGTTGTATTTATATTTATTATGAATCTCTCTCTCTCTCTCTCTCTCTCTCTCTCTCTCTCTCTCTCTCTCTCTCTCTCTCTCTCTCTCTCTCTCTTTTCGTCATTATCATTACATCAGTTTTCCTCTAAGGGTTATTATACTTTATTTGGATTGTGTAGTTATATTTATATTTATGATGAATCTCTCTCTCTCCTCTCTCTCTCTCTCTCTCTCTCTCTCTCTCTCTCTCTCTCTCTCTCTCTCTCAACAGACATTTGCCATAGATAAAATCTATGAAATAACCTTAATTATTGTGGTCTCACAGAAATACTAAATTTTCAAGACCTTTATTTTAGCGTGAACTTTACTCAACTACGAAACCTAGACCTTTGAAATTATCAATTTTTAATGTTTTTAGGGATCCTATTTTCAGACAGAAGTTATCGGATCATTAATTACTATTATATCAATGTTTTTTTTTATTGATGCTTTATTTCATACATGTCCATTTGCAGGGTATATTTTATTATTATTATTATTATTATTATTATCATTATTATTATTATTATTATTATTATTATTATTATTATTATTATTATTATTATTATTATTATTATTATTATTATTATTATTATTATTATTATTATATTTTTCATCACAGTGTTTAAGTATGTACAAATTTTTCTTGATAACTTTATCTATAAGGTTCAACGTAATCCGCTAAAAGTAAGAATAAAACTTACCTTGAAGTTATTCAAATCATTATATTTTTGTTTACAAGACAGTGTTATTTTCAGTTTGTCAAATGAAGAAAACTATAATTTTATTCATGCATTTGTTTAGAAAGTTTTTGTTTTATTTTATGAAACGAAGAAAAGTCCCATTTTACCTACAAGTTATTTATACGAAATTTTTGTGTACAAGAAAGTGTTATTTTTAGTTTGTAAAACGAAGCAAACTCATATTTTGCCCACAAGAAATTATCCATATATTATTCTTACAAAGAGATGTTATTTTTAGTTTATAAAAAATAGCATTTTATCATATATTATCCATATATTATTTTACAAAGAAATGTTATTATAAGTTTATAAAAAATAGCATTTTACCCACAACTATTAATACTTACTATATTTTTGCTTACGCAAAAATATTTTTAGTTTGTAAAACGAAGAAAACACTCCTTGGTCCTCAAAAACCATTCACCCTAACGATACCGTTATTCGCATCAAAGCCCATTACTTCATAACCTAAACCATGAATATTGCACGTGCAAAATCAGTATCACTTTGAAGAATAAAACATTGAATTTGGCAACCATATGACCGACTCCACGCCCATGGAGTTATTATTATTATTATTATTATTATTATTTTGGGAGTAGACCCTCTTTTAAGCAGGTTTTATTAAAAGTGATTGCTGCCTCAGTGGCGTTAATTACAATATTATTATTATTATTATTATTATTATTATTATTATTATTATTATTATTATTATTATTATTATTATTATTCTTATTACTTGCTAAGCTACAACCCTATTTGGAAAAGCAGGATGCTATAAGTCCGGGGGGTCCCAACAAGGAAAATACCCAGTGAGGAAAGGAAACAAGGAAAATTAAAATAGTTTAAGAACAGTGACAACATTGAAATAAATATTTTCTATATAAACTATAAACTATATAAACTATCGATGACGTGTTGGCTGAGGATCTTCGAGGTTTAGTTAGGCCAAATGTTGGGTTTAAAGAGAAGGATCTGTAATGTGAAGGATATTTTCTAGAAGAGACTGGCATGTCGAGTTTGTCTCATTATTCAGGAGATTTGAATATCCATTAGGTTGTGAGAAAAGGATATTTGGGTAGGGAATAGATTTTGTTGGAAGAAAATGATACAGTGTCATATAGCCACACAGGTATAAATACATTAATATATATATATATATATATATATATATATATATATATATATATATATATATATATATATATATATATGTGTGTGTGTGTGTGTGTGTGTGTGTATGTATGTATGTGTGTGAGTATACATGTACATATAGTTAGGTAAATCGATCGATACATATTCATATATGTACACACATATTTATGTATATGTAGAGAGAGAGAGAGAGAGAGAGAGAGAGAGAGAGAGAGAGAGGAGAGAGAGAGAGGAGAGAGAGAGAGAGAGAGAGAGAGAGAGAGATATTTTAGTCAATGAGTGAAAAAGTAGTTTTGTCTTAAAACTCAAGCTTTAATTTCAATATAGTTGTGATCCACATTCGGACTTTTCTACATAAATATTTTGTATATTCATATATATATATATATATATATATATATATATATATATATATATATATATATATATATATATATATATATATATATATATATATATATGTATATACATATATATATATATATATATGCGTATATAATTTACATATATAGCTATATATGTGTTTGACGTGTACGTGTGATCATATGTATTATAAGAATTTTTTTTTTTTTATTAATTTTATCGTTTTATGACGTGTACGTGTGACTATATGTATTATTAGCGTTTTTTAACCAATTTTAGCGGTCCGTTACTATTCCATATCAATTATAGATAAGATTATAACCGTTATCAAATTAAATCCTTTCATTCTCTACTGAGTAAATCTAATTCTAGTAATGGATCTCTTTGTGGGGAAATTAATATATCTCTGTATTTCCCAAAAATACAGATTCATCGCTTTCGAGAAATGAAATTTCTGCTTTGATGGTGGCAGAGAATAATATATCTTTATCTTCGTCATATTGGTGTATATATAACTAGAGGTTATTCCTAGTGGATAGTTGAAAATGATCATTCAATGTTTAAGTCAGAGTGGAAAAGAGTAGTCAATACTTTTTTAATCTTATATATTGGTAAAATATCTGTTTAATTAAAGTTTTTATAGTTTATATAGGAGATATTTATTTTTATGTGGTTACTCTTAAAAATTCAATTTTTCTTTGTTTCCTTTCCGCACTGGGCTATTTTCCTGGTTGGAGCACCTGGCCTTATAACATCCTGCTTTTCCAACGAGGGTTGTAGCTTAGCAAGTAATAATAATAATAATAATAATGATAATAATAATAATAATAATAATAATAATAATAAGAAGAAGAAGAAGAAGAAGAAGAAGAGCTTGATTTTGGGCACTGATTAAAAGTGAATCATATATACGAAGTAAAGTAAAACAATGCAATGAAAAAAAAAAAAAATTGCCGAGACCTTTTGCTTAGACTTTGGATACACGTTTTTTTTTTTTTTTTTTTTTTTTATAGCCGTTAATTAATATCATTATAACAAGGTATTATGGTTTTGCTGTAAAAAAAATTTCAAATCATGTTTTGGTGTAAATAAACTAGAATGTTTGGGAAAAATATATGAATAAAAAGAAAAATGTTTCACATAATTTGCCTCATATTTTTGGAGTAAATAAAGAATATTAGCAAATATTTACAACTAAATTCAATAGAACATACTCACACGAATGCAGTGACATAATAAACACTTTTCATAAACATAGACATTAGTAATAATTTGCATCTGAAAACAAGTCAGTAATACAGACCATTTCCCGATATTTCTTCTGAA
>NC_090737.1:131577775-131582775 GCF_036898095.1 Palaemon carinicauda
AAGCATTGCAACATTGCACTTGCATACGGATCCTTGCATGCGGTAAAAGGCAACCACTTGATAACATGCGTGGTTGAATCAGGATTATTTAAATGACTTATTTTTTGAAGGGTAAATGCTTGATGAATGATTCATTAGAACCCTGAAAGAGTGCTTGATTTGGTTATTTGAGAGACAGAAAATGGGGAGGAATGATTAAGTAGATCGTGACTGGTGAGTTTTTTACTTTTTGTATTTGTTAGGTGTTAAGAATGTTTATATGAATACATACATATACACATACACAAATATGTATGTATGTATACATATATACACACACACACACACATATATATAAATATATATATATATATATATATTATATATTGTAATATATATATATATATATATATATATATATATATATATGTATATATATACATATGTATATATATATATATATATATATATATATATATATATATATACAGTATATATATAATTTATGAAGGTTTAAACATCATATTATAGCTCGTATGACATTGTAGATATCTTCAAAAAGATCTTGATGAACTCAAAATCCGCTAATCACTATAAATTTGTTGTTCAATTATTGAATATTACTTTTCATTAAAAGAAAAATGGTGTAATTTAACATGTTATAATTCCTTTTGACAAACAGCAAATTAGAACTCCCTCATTGATATCAGTCAATGACAATGTTTACTATTTACATGTTATTTACAGCGAATGCTTTCCTCGTGTTAATTTCAGCCACCATTCGAACTTCATAATGTGTGCATTCATACAAACAAAATGTTGTATGAATAACTGAATGAATGAATGACCAGACGATTAAAATCTATCTTGCGCAACAATATTATTCATTAGTTATCTTGTTTTGCCTCGAGTCTCCCGCCATTACAATTCAGCAGTTATGAATATTTCAAGGTTTGCTTATGACCAATTACGTATCGGCGCCATTGGGGTATTTTAACGTCCGGGGGGGGGGGGGGGGTTTCTGGAAAAAAAGGGGGGGGGGTGTAAATGGGGAGGGGGGAAGTGAGAGAGGAGGTTGAGGGGGTTATATTCAATTTCCGAATGAATAATCCATAATTCACATTTTTTGTAGATATTATTGATCAGTTATTTTAAAGACCACTCATGAATGGCAGAGGCAAGGGACAGTGACATTGCCGTATCAAGCAGACAATGCCTAGAGACTGGCCACATTACATACGATCAGCGCCTAAGGCTCCTCTTTACCCAAGCTAAGACCAAAGAGGGCCAGGCAATGGCTGCTGATGACTCAGCAGATAGATCTATAAGCTCCCCCACACCCCCACCCTTAGCTCACAAG
Organism: Palaemon carinicauda; assembly: GCF_036898095.1. NCBI lineage: Eukaryota > Metazoa > Arthropoda > Malacostraca > Decapoda > Palaemonidae > Palaemon > Palaemon carinicauda. Next base: position 131,579,115 of record NC_090737.1, read on the forward strand.
GATGGTAAGGTTGCAGCAACCAAAGACACTAGCGAGTTTGAGTGGGACTCGAACCCCAGTCTGGCGTTCACCAGTCAGGGACGTTACCTTATTATTATTATTATTATTACTAGCCAAGCTACAACCCTAGTTGGAAAAGCAACATGCTACAAGCCCAAGAGCTTAGTTATTTTCAATTTTCACTGGGCAGCTATTCTCCTTTTATGAATCGATAGAAAAATCTTCGATATTTTTGTTCCTAAGAATTAAAGATTTATCATTTATGGAAATTAACACCTATGGAGAGAAATATTCGTTGTGCCACTTTAGGGCACAATTATGAAAAAAAAAATTCTATTCTAGTTTTCACGCTCGTAATTAAATTTGAAGCTGTTAATAATTTTGAATATATATATATATATATATAAATATAATATATATATATATATATATATGTATATATTTTTGGGGGGGTTGGTAAATAACAATCATCACTTCTCTCTTCTTTTGTGAAAAAAAGAGAAACATCAAGAAATTAATAACGCAATTGAACTTGAAGCTGTTATCGATAGATATTTATATTTCTTTGGTAAATAACAATTATCACTTCATTCTTCTGAAAAAAAGAAGAGGAACATAAAGAAATGAAGAAATTAATTTTCTACACTTTATTGATAAATCTGTCTCTTAGAAAAATATTACAAATGAATGTTTCCTTCATTCCTCCTTATTGTACAAGCAAACATCAACTTCCTCATTTTGATTTTAATGAGCTATTTACTAAAACCAAAGTTCATAAAGAAATTAATTTTCTACACCTTAATGATAATATTGTTTCCTAGAAAAATATTACAAATGTATGTTTCTTTCATTCCTCCTTATTGTACAAGCAAACATCAACTTCCTCCTTTGGATTTTAATGAGATATTCACTAAAACCAAAGTTCATAAAGAAATTCATTTTCTACACCTAAAGGATAAAATTGTTTCCTAGAAAAATATTAAAAATGTATGCTTCCATCATTTCTCCTTAATGTACAAGCATCCAAAAACTTCTTTCTTTGGATTTTAATGAGCTATTCTCTAAAACCAAAATTCAGGAAAAAACTTCAAAATGTCGTCCTTTTTGCTAATTAAGACTTGCGTAAGCTGTCTTTTTGCTAATTAAGACTTGCGTAAGCTGCGTAAACTTATTAGTAAAATGCTCTTGCTTTATGAAGATTTGCGTATATTCCCCTTTTGCAACCTATACCAAGGAGCAATGACCTTTGGTTTATCGAGGTAACAAATAAAACCAACAACTTAAAATTTGGTTGGTTTTGGTGTTGTCGTTGTTCTTGAGATATTTTGTTTTAGTTGTTTATTTTTCTGTTGAATTTATCTGTTTCTTGGTTTCCTTTCCACATTGGGTTATTTTTCTCTGTTTGGGGTTCTTGGTCTTATAGCATCTTGCTTTTCCAACTAGGGTTGTGGTCTGGCTAATAATAATAATAATAATAATAATAATAATAATGATAATAATAATAATAATAATATAATTATTTACTACTACTACTACTACTACTACTACTACTACTACTACTAATAATAATAATGATGATAATAATTTAAAGAGCTGCTCAGTCAAAGCCATTACTAAGGCCACACACTTTTTTGCTAATTATGAATCTCTACATTTTCTTTCTTTCTTTATTATACCTAAAATGCATTATGATGCCACAAAGGAGATTGTAGCCTCATGTTATACGAGTCGGCAAAAAGACTTGTAAAATATATAAGACCTAAAGGTCATTGAACTTGACAATGAAAATGTGATAATTAGCACGAGCATTTTAGTATAACAGCTAAAGGTTGTGGTGGCCGATGTGGTAACGTCCCTGACTGGTGAACGCTAGACTGGGTTCGAGTCCCGTTCGAACACGATGGTTTCTTTAGTCGCTGCAACCTCACCATCCTTGTGAGCTAAGCATGGGGGGTTTGGGGGAGACTATAGGTCTGCTGCTGATGACTCCCTTGCCCTCATTGGTCCTAGCTTGGATGGAGGGGGGGGGGGGGCTTGGGGGCTGATCATATGTCTCTAGGGCGTTGTCCTGCTTGATAGGGCAATGTCACTTTCCCTTGCCTCTGCCATTCGTGAGCGGCCTTTAAACCTTCAAGTGATCAATTATTGAATAGAATTAATAAAAAGAATACTAAAAGCTTTGCTATTGACCAAAATAATGATCACAGTTGAAGGAAAATACTCATAAGGAGTTGTTGCAAATTAATAAATCAAGAATTGTGTTATTATCATTATAATTATATTAGTGCTGTTATAAAAAATACTAAGCTGCGCTGATAAAAATTTGGCGTGAAAATTGGTATATGTATTAAATTCAAGGTTACATTGCTTTCCGGGTAAATGACTTTTCAAGTTTTATGCCACGAAAAGAGATATTTTAATGATGATGATAATGCTGATATTGCTAATGTTAATAATAACAAGGAACTAGAACAAGTCTTATATTTATAAACAAATTGTGTATATTAAAAATACGGTATGTAAAACAGCATAACTTTTAACAGTTTCCGTCAACATTATAATCTAAAACTTGAAGAGGGTAAAAATACTTAAACTTCTGGAAAATTAACAATATCCGGAAACTTCTGCAGTAACACCATTCCAAAACTTTGTTACAGAATCATAACTTTATTATAATTAGGTTATTAAGAACGCCCACCTGCAAAGGAAGACACCTACTGTATATCCTTGCTTTTAGGGGTTGTGGTGGCCAATGAATTATCGTCCCTGACTTGTGAACGCCAGACTGGGGTTCGAGTCCCGCTCAAACTCGTTAGTTTCTTTGATCGCTCCAACCACACCATCCTAGTGAGATTGGGGGAGCCTATAGGTCTATCTGCTGAGTCATAATCAGCCATTGCCTGACCCGACCTTGGTCCTAGCTTGGATGGAGAGGGAGCTTGGGCGCTGATTATATGTATATATGATCGTTCTCTAGGGCATTGTCCTGCTCGATAGGGCAACGTCACTATGCCTTGCCTCTGCCATTTATGAACGGCCTTTAAACCTTTAACCTTTAACGAAAGAAGCTATTTGTTTCTCTTATTGAATACGAATATCAACATTTGCAACATACACCTTTTTTCTTTTTTCAACATACACTTTTTTTTTTTTTTTTTTTTTTTTACCTCAACAGGCACCTGTTCATTTAACCACTCTACTTCAGGGTTAAGAACTTTAAGCAGTCAAGAATGGAGATTTAGAAAGGCATTTAATGAATTAATAATCTTAGCATTTCTCTCTCTCTCTCTCTCTCTCTCTCTCTCTCTCTCTCTCTCTCTCTGTACATTACCGTAAAAATCAACGAATTAAGAAAGAGCAAAAGAAAGCAATTAACAAAACAAGATATGAAAATTTTAAATAAGGATAAAGTTCATTATCAAATTGTTTCATGTCATACTAAATACAACAACAACAACAACAACAACAACAACATGACAGTATAACTATGAATGATGATAAAATTCAAACAAAATAAGATAGAATAATTCATAAGAGAAAAAGAACAGTCCACATTAAGATAACGATTCCAGAGAATATCTTAACGCCGTTTTCTTGGCATTTACTTGAACTGGAGAGAAGCACTTCCGGGAGACGGGGACCCACTAACTTTGGATAATCA
>NC_090737.1:131585275-131592775 GCF_036898095.1 Palaemon carinicauda
TATATATATATATATATATGTGTGTGTGTGTGTGTGTAAATATGTGGGTGCATGCGTGTATATATGTATGTACAGTATATATAAATAGGCATATATATATATATATATATATATATATATATATATATATACACACACACATATATATATATATATATATGCATATATATATGTATATATATATATATATATATATATATATATATATATATATATATTGTGTGTGTGTGTGTGTGTGTGTTTGTTTATGTATGTCTTTGTGTGTGTACGTGCTCGACTGCTTTCATTTACAAAATTGACATGAAAAAAAAATTCCTATAAATTAGCTAAGCGATGAATTCTTACCTCCCCACCCTGGAACAATTAACTCAAAATTTGGTTTTGCAACAAGATGAACCGGAAAACTCAATTATATTCCCTAACTTTTCCATCCTTCGAAATATAGTTTCACAGGATACAGCCGGAATTACGAAAGTATTACATTTCATTTTTGTTTCTCAGCCCCCCCTCCCCCCCCCCTTCCCCTTCTAGTCAGTTCTTCCACAGCATTTGGCTGAAATTTAGGGCACCAATTTCGCCGGAATGTCATAAGGCAAACAAAGCTTAAGCTGCTTTTCATTTGCTCTCATAAATTGCCTTCTGTCAACGCAGCCTTTCGAGGACTGGGGAATTTTAGCTCAGTGTTGCCTTTTGGTTGTGTGTTATCAATTCAGGGGAGGAATAGCTGCTGGGTAATGTCAGTAAGCTGTCAATCCATGAATTTTGGTCATTTGGGTGCAAGTCTCTCTCTCTCTCTCTCTCTCTCTCTCTCTCTCTCTCTCTCTCTCTCTCTCAAGCTGTCACTCCGTGAATTTTGGTCATTTGGGTGTGAGTAGCTCTCTCTCTCTCTCTCTCTCTCTCTCTCTCTCTCTCTCTCTCTCTCTCTCTCTCAGTTTTGTATCTGTGTGCCGGTGAGTGATTACACTTTTGCGACCCTATAAATATCCTGATTTAACGCGGATAACAAAAGGCTATCGAGTGCAATATAGCTACAAGTTTTCGTGAATAGTCAGTGATTAGTTTGAGGTCAGAGAAGTGGGATAAAACGTCGGCATAGAATAGTTATCTTGTGAATTACTAAAAATCTAATCAAGATGGATATGAACAACACGGGCAAGGCTTGGAGAGACATCGCTGGACTCAGCAAAAGTAAATTCCATGAGTTGGCGAAACAGGAGCTCGACCGTCTGATAACAGAGGTCACTAGTAACGTCAACCAGTGTGACGGAAAAATATTCGCAGACATATTGAAACAATATGATCCAATAAACTGAAGCAAATCTGCGGAAAACATCAGCAAAATAATAGAAGAAATTCCAAAGAAGATCCAAGTGATAAAGAGACTTATAAAGAAAGTCTACATCAATCAACACATTCCATGCAATGGAAAAAATAATGCCAAAATGGTGTAATACATGTAAGATATGGTATTCCATTAATAATCCTCAACAATTGATTAGAAAATGTGATGCCTGTCATGTTCCAACACACCTCACATGTGCTGAAATACAGCAAAAAATAAAAAATAAAGACACAAAGGTATTCTGCTCAACATGCTTAGTCTGGATAGAAAATATAATTAAGTCGAGACTAAATCTGCAAATAGTTGAAGATAAAGAAGAGGAAGAAGAAGAAACAGAAGAAGAAGAAGAAGAAAAAGAAGAAGAGAACAATGAACAGGATATGTGTAAGGATGCAGAAGAAATCATTGATATAACCTATGATGCCATCCAACAACATACTTATGAAGAAATGAATTACCAGTTGGAAACAAATAATAGACCCAAGAGACTCTACCCGGACCTACATAATTTTAGGGAAGAGCAAGAACAAGAAAAAATAGAAAAGAAGGATATAGTCTGCGATATGCTGAAAAGAGGGAATTGCAGATTTGGCGAAAGATGCTACTACAAGCATCCAAAGATATGCCATAATTATGAAATATATGAAAATGTGCGTATTTAGACGGATATGGAGACGAATGCAGAGATCTCCATCCAAAAATATGCAATAACCTAAAAGAAGGAAAAGGATGCAGTTTCAACAAAAAATGTCGATATATGCATCCTGCAACAATGAATGAAAGTAAGAAAAATCAGCAAACTGAAAAGAAAAATGAAAGCAAAAAAGAAACAAAAAAACAAAACAAAAAAGCAGGCCGTGTATACACCACGCTATGAACCAAGAACCCCAAGATATGAGGCCTTTCAACCCAAACCTGCACATTTAGAGCCCAACTACAAGGAATGCATCTATAATGGCAGGGGTTGGTGCAGATATGGGGACAATTGCAGGTATACACACAAAAATAAATATGAAGGCGAAAGAGCAAATATAATAGAAAAGTTGGATTTTTTAATGGCAGAATTCCGGGAAATGAAGAAAAGAACATCATATCAGAACAGGAAGGAAGCATGGGAGAATCCATATTATTACCAATATTAAATAATGGGGATGAAACACAAACCATAATAGTGATGAATGCACAGGGTTTAATCACGAGTAACTCTAAAAGGAAAATAGAGTTCTTAGAAGAACTAACCCAAATTGAAAAAATAGATATATTAAATATAAGGGAAACATGGTATTCCCAAGAGACTGGCAGTGATGACCAGATAGAGGGGTTCCAAACTTATAGATCAGACAGAAAAAATAGGAATCAAGGGGGAACCGCAATATATGGAAGAGACATAAATCAAGGAAAAGTCTGTGAAAAATACAGCAACACAGAATGTGAATTGATTGCGGTAGAATTTGAATTTGAAAAACTAGTGAATATTGTAGTTTACAGACCCCCAAACACTAAGGAGTTTGACATAATAATAGAAAAATAGATGATATATGTAGAAACCATAAAGACTGGAATATACTCCTATCCGGAGATTTTAACTTTCCTTTCGTGGATTGGAAAGAACGGATAGGAGAAAGTGGTTGTATGTATACATATAAAAAAGATGGTAATAGTAGCGCAGAAGATAAGAGGCAATTTGAAAAGCTTCAAGATATGCTATTAGAACATATTATGCAACAAATAAACCACATTCCAACAAGAAAGGAAAATGTTCTAGATCTAGTATTTGTGAATGAGGTGAATTATGTTAAAGAAATAATAGTGTATAACACGGGAATTTCAGACCACAATGTCATAGAATTGATAGTCCATTCCAAAGCAAGTGATCGCAGAATTAATAAACGCACAAAACTTTGGGAAGGATATGGAAAATATAATTTTTACATTAAGAATATAAAATGGTCAGAAATGAATGAAGAACTGAATAAAGAATGGAAAAATGTATTTGTAAGTGATAATATACAGGTAAATACGGACATACTGTACAAAATACTGGAGAAAATTGTTGAAAAATATGTACCGAAAAAAAAAACAATAAACAAAAGACGTGCATACCAAGAGACAGAAGGATCTTATTTCAGAAAATTAGAAAGTGGAAGAAAAATCTTGCAAAAGAAAAAAATGTGTGGAAAATGAGGGAAATAAAATGTAAGATAGAAAATGCAGAACAAAAGATTATACAGTCGAAAGAAAATGAAAAAAGGGACTTAGAAGAAAGGACACTTCAAAATATAAAAAGAAACCCCAAAGTACTTTACTCCTATGCAAAAAAGATGAATAAAGGGAGATTAGAAATAGGCCCTCTAAGAATTGAAGGACGGCTAACGAATGAAAAAAAGGAAATATGCAACATATTAGCAGAAAAATATAAGAGTGAGTTCACACCAAGAATTGCAAATGAGAATAATGAAACAGAAATGAGAGAAGAAAATGTTGAATATCTAACGGATATAGATATTAATGAAGCAGATATTGTCACGGCTATAAACAAAATTAAAAATGGATCGGCAGCCGGACCAGATGGAGTTCCAGCGATTTTGTTAAAAAAAAACTGCAAACACTATCGCGAAGCCGCTTGCAATACTGCTAAGACAAAGTGTAGATATGAGCGAGATATATGTTAAACATAAATTAGCTTATATAACTCCTATCTTCAAAAGTGGATCAAGACTAGAGGCAAGCAATTATAGACCTGTTAGTCTAACATCACATATTATGAAAGTGTATGAGAGGGTAATAAAAAAGAAAATAATGAACCATTTGGTTAAAAATAATTTGTTTAATATGGGTCAACACGGTTTCGTGCCTGGAAAAAGTACACAGACCCAACTGATAGCCCACTATGAAAACATACAAAAATATGATAAATGAAAAAGACACAGATGTGATCTATCTAGATTTTGCAAAAGCCTTTGACAAGGTAGACCATAACATATTGGAGAAAAAAATGAGAAAGCATAATATTGTGGGAAAGATAGGAAAATGGGTAAAAGAATTCCTGCAAAACAGAAAACAGATAGTGGTTGCAAATGACGAGAAATCAGATGAAGCCCAGGTAATATCTGGTGTGCCACAAGGTACGGTATTAGCTGCACTGCTGTTTGTTATTATGATCTCAGACATAGACTGTGATGTTGAAAACTCCGTAGTGAGAAGTTTCGCCGATGACACAAGAATAAGTAGAGAAATTACTTGTGATGAAGATAGGAACTCACTACAAAGAGATCTAAACAAAATATATGAATGGGCGGAGATAAATAGGATGGTATTTAACTCCGATAAATTCGAATCAATAAATTATGGAAACAGAGAAGGAATGGTATATGCATACAAGGGACCTAATAATGAGACAATCACAAACAAGGAAGCAATTAAAGACCTTGGTGTAATGTTAAATAGGAATATGTTATGCAACGACCAAATAGCAACACTGTTGGCTAAATGTAAAGCAAAAATGGGAATGTTATTCAGACACTTTAAAACAAGGAAAGCTGAACACATGATTATGCTTTACAAAACTTATGTACGTAGTACACTCGAGTACTGCAATGTGATATGGTACCCACACTACCAAAAGGATATTGCGCAAATAGAGAGTGTACAAAGATCCTATACTGCTAGAATAGAAGAAGTAAAGGACCTTGACTACTGGGAAAGACTGAAATTTTTAAAACTATACAGTCTAGAAAGGAGAAGCAAATAATACAAGCATGGAAGCAAATAGAAGGAATTACTGAAAACATCATGGAGCTAAAAATATCAGAAAGAGCAAGCCGAGGTAGATTAATAGTGCCAAAATATATACCAGGTAAACTAAGAAAGGCGCACAGGACATTAATCCACTACGCACCAGCATCGATAATGCAGCGACTATTTAATGTGCTGCCAGCTCATCTAAGAAACATATCAGGAGTGAGCGTAGATGTGTTTAAGAATAAGCTCGATAAATACCTAAGATGCATCCCAGACCATCCAAGACTGGAAGATGCAAAATACACTGGAAGATGCATTAGCAACTCTCTGGTGGATATACGAGGTGCCTCACACTGAGGGACCTGGGGGAACCCAAACAAAATATAAGGCAATAAGGTAAGGCTCTCTGTACATATAGCCATAGAAATTAAATAATTAAGATAGAGCTGACGAAAAAAGTAACAAAACAAGAATGGGTGAAGGGCACAGCGGAAAGTAATCTCTTCACTCCATGAATTTGATTATTTGGGTGTTAGTCTCTCTCTCTCTCTTATGGTCACGGTACCAGCTCATCTAAGAAACATATCAGGAGTGAGCGTAGATGTGTTTTAGAGTAAGTTCGATAAATACCTAAGATGCATCCCAGACCATCCAAGACTGGAAGATGCAAAATACACCGGAAGATGCATTAGCAACTCTCTGGTGGATATACGAGGTGCCTCACACTGAGGGACCTGGGGGAACCCAAACATAAAATAAGGCAATAAGGCAATAAGGCAATAAGGTAAGGCTCTCTCTCTCTCTCTCTCTCTCTCTCTCTCTCTCTCTCTCTCTCTCTCTCTCTCTCTCTCTCTCTCTCTCTCTCTCTCTCTTGCAGAGTAGGAAGTAAAATAATGAAGCATGAGGACTAGCAGTATAATGCGATAGCCGTAATAGAAAAAACAACAACATTGTAGAACACTCCTGTAACCTCGAAACTTAATAACTGATTTGATAATCTAATTTGTATTTAATAGAATGTTCGTTTACAAAATGGTTTATTAATTTGTTATACGATGTTTTGTGAATTATATTTTTTCTTCTTACCAGGATAGTTGATAGATATTTCATGACTGACTGAACACTTTGCTTCAATTTCAGTATAATTTTGAATATCGAAAAAAAATATTTGATCATATATAAAAAATAATCGAAACATTAACACCCAGATTATCGAATAAAAAAGTCCGATTCTTTATCAAAAATAATAGAAACATTAACATTGTGGTAAACACCCAATCCATTATCAGTTCTAAATACTCAAATTATATAATACCACAATGACAAACAAAGCACCACTATATGCTATTTTTCCCTGATTGAGCCTTTGGGCTTAGAACATCTTGATTTTCCGACTAGGGTTGTAGCTTAGCTAGTAATAATAATGATAATAACAATAAGGATAATAATAATAATAATAATAATAATAATAATAATAATAATAATAATAATAATAATAATAATAATAATAATAATAATAGTAATAATAATCAAAATAATAAGATTAATATTAACATTAATATTAACATTAACATTAACATTAATAATAATAATAATAATAATAATTATAAATATTCATCTCACTTTTCCAACTTGGGTTGTACCTTAGCTATTAACAACAACAACAACAACAACAACAATAATAATAATAATAATAATAATAATAATAATAATAATAATTATAAATATTCATCTCACTTTTCCAACTTGGGTTGTACCTTAGCTATTGACAACAACAACAACAACAACAACAACAACAACAACAACAACAATAATAATAATAATAATAATAATAATAATAATAATAGTAATTCATCTGAAAAATAAATGCCAAAGTGAGTGACCCTTACTAAAATATATTTTTTTTAGAAAGGTTATTCATTTCTTTTATAATTCACTTCCGGTCTTTCGGCATTACGATACAGTAACTATTTACGACCCTCCAGCTTCGAGTACTTTAGAAAAATAGAATTACTTTCACTATTCATTAAGTGACCTGGTTGTTTACGTTATAGTTAATTATATATTTTTGTAATTGCAAATGGGCTTTCTATTTTCAGAAACAGGGCTTAGTAGTATCAAGTTTAGTTTATGTCATAATAAATTGTTGAATGATAATAATAATATGTATATGTATATATATGTGTGCATGTATGTATATATATATATATATATATATATATATATATATATATATATATATATATATATATTGATATGTATATATATATATATACACATATTAATATATATATATATATATATATATATATATATATATTGATATGTATATATATATATATGTATATATATATATATATATATATATATATATATATATATATATATATATATATATATGTATGTGTATATATATT
>NC_090737.1:131597775-131600275 GCF_036898095.1 Palaemon carinicauda
AACTAACTGAATCTGTGGAACTTCAAAACCTCAAAGTTGCAGCAAATATTTTTATGTTGAACACGTTGACATGATTCTCTTTTTATAGTTTACATATGAAAGATCTGTTTTCAATTTTGTTATGTTCTTGAAATATTTTATTTAGATTTTTCATTACTTCTGTAGTTTATTTATTTTTTTATTTCCTTTCCTCATTGGGCTATTTTTCTTTGTTGGGGCCTTGGGCTAATAGCATCCTGCTTTTCTGACTAGGCTTGTAGATTAGCTAATAATAATAATAATAATAATAATAATAATAATAATAATAATAATAATAATAATAATGAAATAAAAGAAAATCTCTGAACACGCAATATGTCATTTTAATGTATTAGAAGAATATTAAGTATTCCTTTTATATTGTTATTTGCTAAGGTTATAAGCATTTTAGACCACTTAGCCCCCACACAGATACACAAACACTCATATATATATATATATATATATATATATATATATATATATATATACACACACACATATATATATATATATATATATATAAAATATATAATATATATTTATGTACATACACACACACACACACACACACACACACACACATATATATATATATATATATATATATATATATATATATAATGTGTGTGCGTGTTTGTCTCTGTGTGTTTCCTAAATATTATATTGATTAAAAAAACTTTTATAATTTCTATTGCCGAATTCGAAAGAATACACTCTTTTTATAAAAAGCAATCACGGTGTAGTATGTATGGAAACATATTTTGTATCAGGGAAGGCCATTGATAACCCGACCATGTTAATTATTCCCTCGAAATCTGTATGCATTGACAAGTTTGAATACCATAGCATTCCATTAATATCGCAATGGGAAATTAAAGCTTTTATGTCCCCCATGATGTGAATGGAATTTCAAATTTCAGTTACTCCTGTATATATAAATCTATTATTCCATATAACCATAGAGAAATTAATTTGTTTTAGCAGTATCTGTAGGTGAGTAGATACGATTTCATGTTATTTTTCTGTTAACGTTTTTGATCATTTTTTTTTATGTTAAATTTTCATTTAGTTGAATGGCTTATTTTGTTGTTTGTCTGGCTGTTTATGTAATTTTCTACACAAATTTGCATGTTTTGTTTCTTACTTTAAGAATGCTGATAATTCAATTGATGTTTATATCTCTTTAATATAAATAATCAACTTTGCATTTCCTAAGAGTAAATAAAAAAAGACGGCTAATAAATCATGAAAATGATAGGCTATTTATTCTAGAATTGAAGGGAATGATATTTATGACAATACTTTCTGAATATATGTTTATTTCACAGAAGGATCCAAAAAAATCTATTTTGAATTAGAATAAATTTGTAATACCGTTTTCCCTTCAATTTTATATGTAAGGTAAAGATGACATATAATGAAGTGAGGAAAATATTAACAGGATTTACTAATAAAAAGCATACCATCGCTTATTCTAGAGATGGACACGGAGATTACAGAGAAATTTCCATATTATTCCTAGACAACGTATGAAAAAATATCCATCTCCCAATGAATCCTTCTTCGTGGAATAGAATCAGGGGCAGAGTAAAAAAAAAAAAAAAAAAAAAAAAAAAAAAAAAAAAAAAAAAAAAAAAAAAAAATCACAACATCGTATATTCTAGAAACGAACACGTAGACTATAAAGACATTTTATTAATTTTATCTAGACAAAGCATAAAAAAATATATCCTTTCCACAACGAATCCTTCCTCGGGGAATTAAATCAAGGACAGAGTCTAATAGAAATATATCCCATATTCTAGAAACGAATACATAGATTATAAAAACATTTTAATAATTTATTTAGACAAAGCATAAAAAAATATCCATTCCACAACGAATACTTATATTGGGATCGAATCAAGTATAGGGTCTAATAGAAAAACATAACATCCCATATTCTAGTAACAAACACGTACATTATAAAGACATTAGTAATTTATCTAGTCAAAGCATAAACAAATATAATATATCATGATCTAGAAACTAACACATCGGTTATAAAGAAACGCCCATATTTTAGAAAAGAACACATACATTATAAAGACATTTTAATCCTTTTTCTAGACAAAGCATAAAAATCTCCCAACGAATCCTTCCTCGGGAATTAAATCAAGGACAGGGTCTAATAGAAAAACATCTCATATACTAGAAACGAACACATAGATTCTAAAGAAAATCCCATATTCTAAAAACGAACGCTTACATTATAAAGACATTTTAATAATTTTTCCTAGACAAAGCATGAAGAAATAACTGTCTCCCAACAAATCCTTCCTCGGGGAATCGAATCAAGCTCCGAGTGTCAGGATTTCGAGGTGCCAAGTGACATTTATCTCTCCTGATCTTTTTATTGCACAGAGGCGGAGCGTGAGAGAGCATCCTCGTTGCCCTTGCACGCACGGAAGACTTGTCCTTCCTACGTGAAAGTTACTGA
>NC_090737.1:131618758-131621258 GCF_036898095.1 Palaemon carinicauda
TATTATTATTATTATTGTTATTATTATTATTATTATTATTATTATTATTATTATTATTATTATTATTATTATTATTACTTTCTAAGCTACAATCCTAGTTGGAAAAGTGGGATATGCCATTAACCCAGGGGCTCCAACAGGGAAAGTAACATTTTACATTTTACGTTTTATACTTGGTTGTTTCATTTTTTTTATATTAAATTTCACACCGGAATACAAGATTATAAATTAAGCACAATGGAACAAGCTATAATCCAACAGCTCGAACTATAGTCAATTCTTTTTAGTGAGGCAGATTTGCACCGACTCGCAAGGGTGCGCTTTTCGCTCGGAAAAGTTTCCTGATCGCTGATTGGTTGGAGAAGATAATTCTAACCAATCAGATAGCAGGAAACTTTTCCGAGTTAAAAGGGCACCGCTGCGAGTCGGTGCAAATGCACCTCATTAAAAAAAATTGAGTTTAGTTGATAGGACCGGAAAAAAATAAGATTCCAGACCTTTAACATTTATAATTTTATTTGTTATTGCATCAGAGAATAGACAGCTCATGATAACATTAGCTCGTTTACCCCAAATAGAAATAAATGATATTTAGTATCGAAGTAATTATAGACAGCTCGTGATAATATTATCTCGTTTACCTCAAACTGAAATAAATGATATTTAGTATCGAAGTAATTATAGACAGCTCGTGATAACATTATCTCGTTTACCTCAAACTGAAATAAATGATATTTAGTATCGAAGTAATTATAGACAGCTCGTGATAATATTATCTCGTTTACCTCAAACTGAAATAAAGGATATTTAGTATCGAAGTAATTATGCATTTAATGAATTAAAAATCTGGGAGAAAAATACTTCTTCCAAAAGCATAATGAAAACTCATTATCTCAATCCCTGGACGGATTCATCAAACAAGGCAAAATTGCACAAGCCAGGAACTACGTTTAGAAAATATTGCTGCAAGCGTTGCTTTCTAATTGGGTATTTTCCATTAACTATTAGCTGCCTTTGTTATAGAGCGACAAAAGCTTTGGAAGATTATCCTTGGCTTCTCGTAAAATATGAATTGGGTGTATTGTGATTTGAGAGTTTCGAATCTGTACCCTATTTGGTCAAAATATTTTTCTTTAGGAGTAGTGGGATTTATACCTTGTGTGGTAAGAATATTTTTCGATTGTAGTGGAATCTATACAGTGTGGGTAATATATATATATATATATATATATATATATATATATATATATAAATATAAACAATAAAGAGGAACGTGTCTGGATATATATATATACATATATATATATATATATATATATATATATATATATATATGTATATATATATATTTCTTTTTTTTTTCTTTCCTGTCACGCCAAGAAGTATTACCTGTTTTCGACAAGAGTTGTTGAATCTCTACCTTGTGGTCGAAGCAGTTTTCGACAAAGAGTAGTGGAATCTATACCTTGAGTGGTCAAAACATTTTTCGACAGGATTAGTGGAATCTAAAACTCGTGTGGTCCAAAGATTTTTCGACAAGAGTAGTGGAATCAGTGCCTTGTTTGGTCAAAACAGTTTACGACAAGAATTGTTGAAACTCTACCTTGTTGTCAAAGCAGTTTTCGACAAGAGAAGTGAGATCAATATCTTGTGTGGTCAAAACATTTTTCGACAAGAATTGTTGAATCTATACCTTATGTGGTCAAAACAGTTTTCGACAAGAAAAGAGTTACTGAATCTATACCTTGTGTGGGCAAAATAGTTCTCGGCAATAATTGTTTAACCTATACCTTATGTGGTCGACAATTGTCGACAATCCTTTGTGGGCATCAGCTGAATAGACACGCATGATGCAATACTTTACTCCGATTGTGGTCGCGGTCAGTTTCAACATTCTCTTTGTTTTTCGGGATCTAAATATTCGGGATTTTTAACCTACACATTCATTTTGGAATCATGCCAAAAAAAAATTAACATTAACATATACATTCATTGTGAAATTTTCCAAAAAATTCAACATTAACCTACACATTCATTGTGAAATCATGCCAAAAAAATTTAACATCAACCTACACATTCATTGTGAAATCATGCCAAAAAAATTTAACATTAAACTACACATTCATTGTGAAATCTTGCCAAAGAAAAAGAGCATTAACCTACACATTGTGAAATCTTGCAAACAAAATTAACATTAACCTACACATTCATTGTGAAATCTTGCAAAAAAATTAACATTAACCTACACATTCATTGAGAAACCTTGCAAAAAAAAAGAAATTAAACATTAACCTACACATTGTGAAATCTTGCAAACAAAATTAACATTACCTACACATACATTATGAAATCTTGCAAAAAAAAAATAATATTAACCTACACACTCATTGTGAAATCTTGCTAAAAATGAACATTAACCTGCACATTCATTATGAAATCTTGCAAACAAAATTAACATTGACCTACACATTCATTGTGGAATCTTGCAAAAAAATGAACA
>NC_090737.1:131628758-131631258 GCF_036898095.1 Palaemon carinicauda
GAAGTAAATTCAGTATTCGTAAGTGTGCGTGAATGCATTATCGTGTTTAATATAAAATTCTTTTAAATCGTTCCAATATATCAAAAGGAAATTTTGTTAGATGATTTAACCTTGATGGTGGCTTTTTGTTTTTCTTATACATATTTTTTCTAATTCACAAATAGAGTAAAATATAGATATCCAATATTTTTTACACTGTGAAACGAAGGAATTCTTAAAACATTATTTGTTCAAGAGTTATGAAATTAATTATTTTAAATGTTACTTTCTGACACATCTCTCGAAACATAAAAATCAAGTAAGATAATCGCAACCTTTAAAGGTTTTAAAAGAAGCTCATGAATGGCAGAGGCAAGGGACAGTGACATTGCCCTATCAAGCAGGACAATACCTTAGACACTGACCATATATACATATGATCAGCACCCAAACCCCTCTCCACCCAAGCTAGGACCAAGGAGAGCCACTCAATGGCTGCTGATGACTCAGCAGATACACCTATTGGCTCCCCCAAAACCCCACATCCTTAGCTCACAAAGATAGTGATGTTGCAGCGACCAGAGGAACTACCGAGTTTGAGCGGGACTCGAACCTCAGTCTGGCGATCACCAGGCAAGGACGTTATCAACAGGCCACCACCTTCTCCATTGTTAATAAAAAACTTGATAAAGAAGTATGATTAAAATATATTTAACCACAGCTGACTAGCAAGTATGTGAATTACAAGCAAACGCATCTATGTCCCTGACAAAAACAGGTAATTTGATTATATATCTACAGCGTTTGTGTAATGTAGATATAATATCGGAGAAAATATCTTCACATAAATGATGGTAAACAGATTTGAGAAGACAGAATGTCTGGAAAGTTCCAGTATTCCTCTCCGGATGTTTGTGACAGAGCTGGCTGGCATTCCTACGTCAAAACCAGCCAAAAGAATTACCAAAGCATATACTGTGGGTGATGTCCAACGTCTCATACAATATAGTACCAAAGAAATATGTCAGGAAAGATGACTGGGTGGAAACTCGTGCAGATATTGGATCAAAAGTAGTTTTTCCAACATTGGTGCTCCTGTGTCTGCCTGAAAAATCTTGATTCATCTGCTTTATTTCCCAAAATTTGTATGAGCCTTAAAAAAAAAAAAGAAAAAAAAAATTACAATATAAGACTGGGTGGAAGCTTGTGTAGATATTGGATCAAAAGTAGTTTACCAAGATTAGTGTTCCTGTGTCTACCTGAAGAATCTTGATTCATCTGCTATTAAGGTGTTTTTCCCCAATTTTGTATGAGCCAAAGAAATGTGTTAGGAAATATGATTGGGTGAGAACTCGTGCAGATATTGGATCAAAAGTAGTTTTCCAAAACTAGTGTTCCTGTGTCTACCTGAAGAATCCTGATTCATCTTCTTCTATCAAGGTGCCTTTTTTTTCATTTTTGTATGGGGTAAGTACGGTTCCCTTCTTTTGAAGGACTTCGCTTTGGGTTTAGGATAGACCGTAGTCCCGATCGGCTGCCCTGCCTGACATAGCTTTAGACCCCGGTAGCGTGTGTTAATGTATTTTCATACCATTGAAAAATATACATCAATAAAACATGTTTATAGCAACACAGAATGTATCAATAATAATGATCATAGATACACTCTCATATGAATTGTGTTATCATTTTAAAAGACCACCTAATTTTCGACCATAAATAAAAATCAGAAAGCTCAATTTTTAGCTTATTCGAAAAAAAAAATATACGAAATATTGAAAATTATAAAATTGAAATTTAAATAAGTTCGGTGAAGGAGCCGTTAGCTTTTACAAAATAAAAACTTAATCGAAAAAAAAAAACGATAATTAGTTTATAAAATGAATGTAGGAAGTTTATTTGAATATTGGATTTTATTCATTTTCAAATATTGACTTCTAATTTAAATTTATATTTTTTATTCAATTTACTTACTACACTTACGACAGACCTGAATTACTTCACAAGCAACAGCCTCTCTCTCTCTCTCTCTCTCTCTCTCTCTCTCTCTCTCTCTCTCTCTCTCTCTCTCTCTCTCTCTCTCAGATAAAACGCCTGGAAGGGCCATTCACATATTTTAGAAAACTATATACATATTAATGATAATTAATATGAATACTTGACCCCAACTTCTCTCTCTCTCTCTCTCTCTCTCTCTCTCTCTCTCTCTCTCTCTCTCTCTCTCTCTGTGTGATTGTATAGTTTATGATTAGGTATACAGTACAATTAGAGATAGAACATATATCGTCGCTCGCGCAGACTACTTCAATTCCAGAATGCCGTTCATAGCATCTTGCTTTTCCAACTAGGGTTGTAGCTTTGCTAATAATGATAATAATGATAATAATAATAATAATAATAATAATAATAATAATATGTAATTCCTAATAATAATAATAATAATAATAATAATAATAATAATAATAATAATAATAATAATGATATGTAATTCCTAATAATAATAATAATAATAATAATAATA
>NC_090737.1:131638758-131671258 GCF_036898095.1 Palaemon carinicauda
GAAATCTAAAGCATCTGGCAGTCAGGGAAAAACTGTCCCGACTTGAAATGTAAATGTTTCAAAGCTCAGCTGAAGAGAAACAGCTGTTGTCATAACAATGTCCTACAGAAACGATACATTGCTTTGAACTATTTTATGTTTAAATATTTATTTTTCTCTTTTAAATTATGTTAATATTTCATAAATTTGTAGCTATTAGGCATTTCTTGAAATTACGACTGATTTTTTTTTTTCTTTCAAGATTATGTCATATTCCTCAAAATTTTATTAATTAGGCATTACGTGAAATGGCCAACAATGTACTACAGTCAATACACGAAATGCCTTGATTTTTCAGCCATTTCATGAACTGTGTGAATTAGCTTCTTTGTATAATGCCTGAAATGTTCAGTCATTATGGGTAAAGCCTGATTTTACCGTCTACCTGTAACATATATATAATGTATATACATACACACAGGCTCATATATATACAGTATATATATATATATATATATATATATATATATATATATATATATATATATATTATCACCAATCCTCACTGGCTAGATTGGTGATAAACCCTGGCCAAACCCAAGACCTGAATTGACATGTCTGAGGCCTCTGTCCTGCAATTCTCTTTAATTGGCTGAATTTGTTGTTGTTGTTGTTGTAGCTAGCCAGTGACCTATATATATATACAGTATGTATATATATATATATATATATATATATATATAAAAGCATTAGAGCCAACAGATTACCCGTATCCCCTGAAAGTCTCCCATCATCACCTCTAATTTGATATAAGATAAGGGCTTGAATCTGCTCGGTCGAGATATGGTTGGGACAAGTTTTAGAAAGAAAGGGTCTTGATAACAATAATATACATGCAATGTGCAAGTAATAGCTAATGTCATAGTGTGTAGCGGGTCTGACGTGCTGTTGATGAAGAGCTTGTTGAATCTATTATGCAGATTTCAGTTTTGCTTTAAGTGTGAATAGATCAGTGACCAATGTCTTGACTTTTAAATTGGATCAGGCATATAATGTTTTTATTTCATCCAAAAGGTCTCCCTCAATAATTAGAATTATGAAATATTGTATCCATTTTATTAATATAATCTCATTTATATGATCAAATAAAAAATCCATATGAGGGAATTCGTCAAAGCAAAAAATTAACTAATAAATTAAATCTAATTCAGATTGCAGAATAATAGTTTAAAAAAATAAAAACTATTTTCTGGTAAATAAGACTAATAAATCTGGTTATGTATTAATTAACCACTTCAAACGCTCCCACATAATTCCAGCAATATCATAATTGAATCATTGCCTATTAGATTATTACATTCGGTATTCAGTTATCAAATGATCCACATCAGATCAAGTCTCGATGATTTGCAAGCCTCATTGATGTTGCAGAGAATCAAAACTACGAGTGCAGTTATACAATACCTCCTTTGGTCTTCGTATATAATGAAATTCCTTTGGGAATGCAAACTGGTATTGTGTGGAGTTATTTAACCCTTTCACTGTCAACTATAATTATTATTGTTACTAGCTAAGCTACAACCCTAGTTGGAAAAGCAGGATGCTATAAGCTCAGGGGCTCCAACAAGGAAAAGTAGCCCAGTGAGGAAAGGAAATAAGGAAAAATAAAATATTTTAAGAACAACAACACCACCAAAATAAATATTTTCTATATAAACTGTAAAAACTTGAACACAACAAGAGGAAGAAAAATAAGACAAAATATTGTTCCCGAGTGTACCCTCAAGCAAGAGAACTCTAACCCAATACAGTGGAAGACCATGGTACAGAGGCTATAGCACTACCCAAGACTAGAGAACAATGATTTGATTTTGGAGTGTCCTCCTAGAAGAGCTGCTTACCACAGCTAAAGAGACTTTTCTATCTTTACCCAGAGGAAAGTAGCCACTGAACAATTACAGTGCAGTAGTTAACCCCTTGGATGAAGAGGAATTGTTTGGTAATGTCAGTGTTGTCAGGTGTATGAGTACAGAAGAGAATATGCAAGGAATAGGCAAGACTATTCGGTGTATGTGTAGGCAAAGGAAAAATGAACCGTAACCAGAGAGAAGGGTGCAATGTAATACTGTCTGGCCAGTCAAAGGACCCCATAACTCTCTAGTGGTAGTATCTCAACGCGTGGCTGGTGCCCTGGTCATCCTACGAAACTTCTGGTGTTGCAAAATCTTCCAAGACAAAACAAACCCTACATTGTTGATATTGATTGAAAAACTTCATTATTATTATTATTATTATTATTATTATTAGCCAAGCTACAACCCTAGGTGGAAAAGCAAGATGCTATAAGTCCAAGGGCTCCAACAGGAAAAAATAGTTCAGTGAGGAAAGGAAATAAGGAAATAGATAAATGATGAGAACAAATGAACTATAAATCATTCTACAAACAGCAACAACGTCAAAAAGATAAGTCATATATAAACTATAAAAAGACTTATGACAGCCTGTTCAACAAAGACCTTTCTATTGTATTCTAATTTTCTATAATTTGGGTGATTTTAAAAAAAGTTTAATTTTTAGAATTTTGACTAGGTCACCCATAGCAGTGAAAGGGTTAATGCCTTTTCAGGTTTCGTGTATAATACAAAATACTGAAGAGAAAGGGAACGAGTATATCCTATGACAAGGGGAAATAAAGTAATTCGATATAAAATACTGAAGAGAAAGGGAACGAGTATATCCTTTGTCACGGGGAAATAAAGTAATTCGATATAAAATACTGAAGAGAAAGGGAACGAGTATATCCTTTGTCACGGGGAAATAAAGTAATTCGATATAAAATACTGAAGAGAAAGGGAACGAGTATATCCTTTGTCACGGGGAAATAAAGTAATTCGATATAAAATACTGAAGAGAAAGGGGACGAGTATATCCTTTGTCACGGGGAAATAAAGTAATTCGATATAAAATACTGAAGAGAAAGGGGACGAGTATATCCTTTGTCACGGGGAAATAAAGTAATTCGATATAAAATACCGAAGAGAAAGGGAACGAGTCTATCCTTTGTCACGGGGAAATAAAGTAATTCGATATAAAATACTGAAGAGAAAGGGAACGAGTATATCCTTTGTCACGGGGAAATAAAGTAATTCGATATAAAATACCGAAGAGAAAGGGAACGAGTCTATCCTTTGTCACGAGGAAATAAAGTAATTCGATATAAAATACTGAAGAGAAAGGGAACAAGTCTATCCTTTGTCACGGGGAAATCAAGTAATTCTCCTTGAAATGTAATCGGCGTCAGTATGTAATTTTGCGTCAATTAGTATTCTGCTTCAAGAACCAGAACGCCCTGAGATAAATATTTCAAAAAGAGGTGCAAGACAGCATGTAATTATGGTCTATTTTAATTTATATTTTAATGCTTGTAATGTTTTTTAATATGTTTTATATTTCTCTCGTACTTTATTTCCGTATTTCCTTTCCTCACTGAGCTATTTTCCCTTTTGGAGCCCTTGGACTTATAGCATCCTGCTTTTGCAACTAGGGTTGTAGCTTAATAATAATAATAATAATAATAATAATAATAAGTCTGCAACCTCGCAATCCTTGTGCGCTAAGTCTGGGTGATTTGGGGGAGTCTATATTTCTACCTGCCGAGTCATCAGCAGCCATTGCCTGGCCCTCCTTGGAACTAGGTTGGGTGTAGAGGGGGCTTGGGCGTTGACCATATGTATATATGATCAGTCTCTAAAGTCCTGGAGCCAAGGGGTGTTTGCATCCATTTTATGTCCACAAAATTACCCACCTGATTTTGATAGTGGACCACCTTGGACACATTTTTAGCGAGGGTGTTTGTTCTGAAACCCGGCAGTAATGGAAATATTCACTAGTTTGTTAGAAATGCTCTGATGCAAAATCGCTCCAAAAGTTAGGGGTACGGGAAATTAAAATTAACACAACATTGCACACAATTAACCTATGGTTTTGTGTTGGTGCTTAAATTGAAGCTAGTTTAGTAATCTACAACATGAAAACAAGGTCAAGGTTATCAGATGAAAGTCAAGGTCACCAGAGGTCAAAGTGTGACGTAATTTTACTTATGCTTGAAATTAAGACTTTCTTTCATTTGAAGGCCAACAAAAAAACTGATGATGATATAACTGTTTATTTGAATGCACATCTGAATACCATACAATATTAGGTAATTTTAGAAAAAGAATTAAAGTCTCTAACACAAATAGTAGTCCTTTGAGGTTGAGTTGAAAATAGCGAAAATCGGCAACTTTTGCCAATTACATACATGCAAAAGACAGACATACGGCAATGCACAGGAACATCATTTAACTTAACAGATATGATAAGAAGGGTACAAAAATCATTTTCCATCAACCTTTACACCAACATTTTAGAAGAATATCAGTTGCATGCATGAAACCTATTTACTAGTGAAACGATTCTATGATACCGGATTTCTACAGCCTGTGTTGTTTGACTGGCAGCTGCAGTAGGGGCAACATGTAATTTGATTTTGTCTGCAAGGACAGCGCTGGGTAGCACAGGCAGAACATTTGCATGGGAGTGGAAAATCATTTGGAAGCAATAACTGCATTCTCTCGGGCAGCAGAGCACAGTAATCCTGATAGAAGCCAAACTCGCACGGGTTTAGTTCTGCATTGTCAAGGCAGTGTAACTGCAAGTATGTCCCATAGAATGCTCGAAGTATGTGTCCTTTAACTGAGCGATTAGTTGGAGGAAGGTCTAATATGGTCTTCTTGCTGTGATGGTAGAGATGATGCCTCAGCTGGTCCATTGAGTTACATGGTGTTCCAGATTTGAAGACGTTCACAAGATACTCTTCAACTGCCGCAAAGTCAATATTGGTTGGATCCTTCCATAATTCACAGAGATATTGAGCAGGCTTTGCTTTCAAACCAGAAGATTTAGTTCCAAATCTGCTTGATGAATCACAACCAGTAAGGTGATGGAGTGGTAGTATGAATTTGCGGATCTCAGGGTCCATCTTCTCCGCCAAGGTATGCAGTGGTATGTGTCTGGTTGCATTTCCCACACCTGCTCTTATCCACAGTTCCTTGAGGCCATAACCTCTCAAGAGATTCCAGTAATGAAGTCCAAGTACCAGGACATCTGTGTCATTTGACAATAAGACGATTCTTGAAGCTCCACCCTTAACAGCATGCAGGGCATGTGGGATCATTCTCACGTCGGCCTCTTCAATTCTGTGATTTAGTTCAGGCAGTTGGATGCTGATATCATTAAAACCACCTCTGCATGGTTTGGTTTCACTAAGTCCAAATGCACTCACCACTATGTCTGCTGTTTGCATTGGGTTCTCCAAAATGTGCTCCCGAATTAACCCTTGGAGCTTTGCTTTGTTCATAGATGAAGCCCAGGATGATCACAATGATAGCGAAGAACCTCATCATAACTGGTTGCAAGTCCAAACCGATTGAAACTTGAGATGAGAGTTTTTGACCTGCAAGCATTGTATATTGCTTCTGAGTTCAGCATGTGCAGAGGAGTGCGCTTTCTACCATTGTTCACTATGTAAAACCTGACCTGATAAACAGAGAGCATTTTCCTCATTTTTCCATCAGAAATGTCACAGTCATCCAGGTTTTTATGCTGTGAGTTGTCAGGGTCATTGTAATTGCACTTCACATCAAAGTCAAACAGTGTTGAGAACACTTCGGCAACTTCATCTGGAATTGCTATGTCTCTGTACGCTTTCTCAAGTTCATTGGCGTCACAAAATTTGTCATTGAGCTCAAAGTCCTCTTTCAAGAAACAATTCCTTAACAATAAACCACACTGTTTTAGTATATCTGAAGTCATTTCCCTATCAGAGTGTTGTGGCATACTATCTACAGCACTATTCTTGAAGAAGATTGTAGGGGCCTTTGCACTTTGAGGGGTGAAGAATGACACATCATTACCACACATATTTAGCAAATACAGTTTCATATCCCTGTTTCTGAAGGCAGTGACATCTTGATCACCACTCTGTACCACTTTATTGCAACTATCAGATACATATGACAAGTTGTAGCATCTCCCAGAGTTCAAACCTGGTTCAATGTTCTTCATTACATCTGCAAATATATCCATCTTCTTTTGACCAATGGACGTCAACGCAGACTTGGAGGACTGCCTTTCTCCTTTCAAGATATATTTGCGGATGCAGTCATTGTGACAATGCAAATCTGCCCCAAAGACAGCATCTGCATCTTGCAAGTCACTGGTTCGCGTGTATACTTCATCCTGAAGAGACAGTGCAGCTCTCAGGAAGGACTTTGCACGGCCTTCCTCTGAGATTCGCCACTTCTTGTATACATTGTTGTGTTTTACATGACCACATATGAAGCACGGCTTGGAGAAGATGTCTACATTTTCTGCACGTGATGCTGGATCCCGTGCTGCAGTTGAGGAACGTCTCCTCATCTGACCACCAGATGAGGTACTCTGCTGTGCACCTGCGCCAGATGTTGCTGCCAGCTGCAATCTCTCAAGATTCCTTTTGTGTGTGTACCGTTTGTAGCAATCATTATTAACATGGTAGACAAACTTCGCCTGGTCAACATGATTCAGTCTCTCTAACACACAGTCCCCTCTAATGCCAGCAGCTTGGATTACTGCTAATCTGCCATTCTCTGTCCCTGATGTATTAAGGTTGGGTTCATCTCTTTGGCATATGATGCACCTCTCAGGATCAGTGGATTGGCTAGGTATCGGTGAAGCTGTCCGTCTCCGTTTTCTTGGGATATCCGCCATACTTGATGATGTCCCTATGTACTCGTTAGTCATGAAAAGAAAAAAAAGAGCATTAACCCTTAATCGGTCACATATAGGAAAAGTGTATGGTTTACTTTTTTGCCTTGGTATTATAATTCAACGATACTAGCTAAGATATTTTTGCTAAAAATGCTTTTTTGATAAATTAAATATTAAAATTACAAATTGTTACAAAATTAAAGTAATCAAATTCTAACAAACTAGTAAATATCTCCATTACTACCGGGTTTCAGAACAAACACCCCAACTAAAATTGTGTCCAATGAGGTCCACTATCAAAACCAGGTGGGTAAGGGAAGCAATTGAGAAATTTGGCCAATTTTCGCTATTTTCAACTCAACCTCAAAGGACTACTATTTGTGTTAGAGACTTCAATTCTTTTTTCTAAAATTACCTAATATTGTATGGTATTCAGATGTGCATTCAAATAAACAGTTATATCATCATCAGTTTTTTTTTGTTGGCCTTCAAATGAAAGAAAGTCTTAATTTCAAGCATAAGTAAAATTACGTCACACTTTGACCTCTGGTGACCTTGACTTTCATCTGATAACCTTGAACTTGTTTTCATGTTGTAGATAACTAAACTAGCTTCAATTTAAACACCAACACAAAACCATAGGTTAATTGTGTGCAATGTTGTGTTAATTTTAATTTCCCGTACCCCTAACTTTTGGAGCGATTTTGCATCAGAGCATTTCTAACAAACTAGTGAATATCTCCATTACTGCCGGGTTTCAGAACAAACTCCCTCGCTAAAAATGTGTCCAAGGTGGTCCACTATCAAAATCAGGTGGGTAATTTTGTGGACATAAAATGGATGCAAACACCCCTTGGCTCCTGGACTATAGGGCCTTGTCATGCTAGCTATGGCTTTGTCACTGCCCTTGCCTCTACCATTCATGAACGGCCATTTAACCTTTAATACGATAAGTAGCATTATTTCACAGACAGCAATTGTTGATATATGCCTTTACGGTTTAAATCAGTATGCTAGAGACCACTGCAAATAGGCAGTTCTTAAGACAATTACCCATTGCACGTTTTTTAATCAATTGGTGAGATTTATCTGTTTATTATAAACCTATACAATAAAGAAAAAATTATCCTTCTATACACGAAACAGTCAAAATTTGATATGACTAGTATTGGTTTAAAGAAATCTTCTTGCGCAAAATTTCACAAAGGTCAAAATGTATGATAACTAGCGTGACTCAAAGAAATGCAAATTACTCTATTGTAGAGTTCTTTGATACAGCAAAACTTAATCAATTTCTGCAATTTTTTCTATTGCAATACAAAGGGTCGTTCATGATAACTGACCTACTATGAAGACAGATTAGATTTAATTTTATTCCTGACTTCAATTTATATTTTGTTCACAGAAGAATTGTTCTAAAAGATTTACTTTTTTGAAAAAGATTCTCAATTTTGGAAAAGATTCTCAATTTTGGAAAAAGATTCTCAATTTGGAAAAAGATTCTCCATTTTTTCAAAAGATTCTCAATTTTGATAGAAGATTCTCAATTTTGGAAAAAGATTCTCAATTTGGAAAAAGATTCTAAATTTTGGAAAAAGATTTTCAATTTTGGAAAAGATTCTCAATTTTGGAAAAGATTCTCAATTTTGGAAAAAGATTCTCAATTTGGAAAAAAGATTCTCCATTTTGGAAAAAGATTCTCAATTTTGGAAAAAGATTCTCAGTTTTTGAAAAAAATTCTCAATTTTGATAAAAGATTCTCAATTTTGGAAAAAGATTCTCAATTTGGAAAAAGATTCTAAATTTTGGAAAAAGATTTTCAATTTTGGAAAAGATTCTCAATTTTGGAAAAGATTCTCAATTTTGGAAAAAGATTCTCAATTTGGAAAAAAGATTCTCCATTTTGGAAAAAGATTCTCAATTTTGGAAAAAGATTCTCAGTTTTTGAAAAAAATTCTCAATTTTGATAAAAGATTCTCAATTTTGGAAAAAGATTCTCAATTTGGAAAAAGATTCTAAATTTTGGAAAAAGATTTTCAATTTTGGAAAAAGATTCTCAATTTTGGAAAAGAATCGGACCTTTCATTTATATGTTCAGATATATTATGTTCATTAAATATCACAAAAATCATTATGTAAACAATATGCAATTCCCAACGTAGTTTATTTATACCATTGATAATAGAATTTGTCATTAATAATTTTCATCATCAAAATTATTACTTGGCTCATGCGCTTTCCAGCTAAAGTCCTTAATAGTAAATTCTCTTTAACTCTTGATTTGATAAATCATATAGAATTTTTTTTTTCTTTAGTTTTTCAAGTCATGAAATATTTTAAGAATAATGGAAACACCGACCAAGTTTCATTCTCACACTCTATATATATATTGCTACATGTATCACTAACATTCAAAAGTCTATTTAACCTTAATCGTAATATTCTGTATACACGAGTTTAGAGATTTACTTGGCGAATACGAATAATAAATTTAGGTTTTAAAGGTATCTCCTTTATGCAGAACCAAATGCTTTTGATAAGAGCACAACTTAAGTGATGTTTCAACATCAGTGATATGTTTAGCAAACAATGAAGAATGTCAAAAGCTTAAACACAATACTAGAATGCCTTCAAAGAACCCAGGACTCTACAGCAATGAATATTTATTTTTAATGAGTTTTAAAATTCACAAGGTGTTGCTTTGAGGAAGAGGAATGATATTGTAACTTGGAAATTAGAAACTAAATCTAAATACTTCCCTTATCTGACAATTATGAATAGATAAATGATAACACACTGTCATATCTTATTTCCCTTCCTCTTGTTTTGTTAAATTTTTTATAGTTTATATAGGAAATATTTATTTTAATGGTGTTACTGTTATTAAATTATTTTAATTTTCCTTGTTTCCTTTCCTCACTGGGCTATTTTTCGTGTTGGAGCCCCTGGGCTTATAGCATACTGCTTTTCCAACGAGGGTTGTAGCTTAGCAAGTAATAATAATAATAATAATAATAATAATAATAATAATGATAATAATCTCTAATTCTTGTTAATATCAGCATCAAACATTACCAGTCAATACAATCTCTTTGAAATTCTTCCTGAACTTCTCCAATGTTATACTGACAGAAAGATCATCAGAAATTGATGAATATTTGCACTTCGCTCAACATCGTTGGTTAAATTTTTTTCTTTCTTCTTTTTTTCTTTAAATTGAGATTACATCATAGAAGGCTCGGCCACTTCAGTATTCTTATTCATTAGCAATCAACTCTTAATTGCAGGTAATTAAAATTTAATTAAAAGCTCCAGGTAAAAGAATTTTCGCTTTTGATGTTATTTCATCACTCAGTGATGTTTGAATTGTTAGCCCGAATGTTTACTCTAGATATTACCGCTTTAAGTCCATAGAAATATTCCTTTCCTTCGAAAAAGTTAAAAGTCAGAAATAGAAAACGAATATATTCGCTTTTTATGCTTCTTGATAATCTGGCTTGATGTGATATGTTCATATTTATGTAGTAGATTAGTTAATGAAAGTAATCTCAGTACGGATACCATCTGGGTAGATTAAATGTTTATAAGTTCATAATAATTGTTTATACAGTATTATTATTACCTGCTAAGCTGCAACCCTAATTGGCAATGCAAGATGCTATAAGCCTAGGGGCTCCAACAGGAAAAATGGCCCAGTGAGGAAAGGAAACAAAGAAAGATAAAATATTTTAAGAACAGTAACATTAAAATAAATATTTCCTATATAAACTATAAAAACTTTAACAAGACAGAGTGAAGGAAAATAAGATAGAATAGTGTACCCGTTAGTACCCTCAAGTGTGAGAATTCTAACCCAAGACAGGGGAAGACCATGGTACAGAGGCTATGGCACTATCCAAGACTAGAGAACAATGGTTTGATTTTGGAGTGTCCTTCTCCTAGAAGAGCTGCTTACCATAGCTAAAGAGTCTCTTCTACCCATGCCAAGAGGAAAGTGGCCACTGAGCAATTAAAATGCAGTAGTTAACCCCTTTAGAGAAGAAGAATTGTTTGGTAATCTCGGTGTTGTCAGGTATATGAGGACAGAAGAAAAACTGTAAAGAATAAGCCATACTATTCAGTGTATGTGTAGGCAAATTAAAAATGAACCGTAACCAGAGAGAAGGATCCAATGTAGCACTGTTTATCGGTAGTATCTCAACGGGTGGGTGGTGCCCTGGTCATCCTACTACCTACTAGCTAAAGAGTCTCTTCTACCCTTGACAAGAGGAAAGTGGTCACTGAACAATTACAATGCAGTAGTTAACCCCTTGAGAGAAGAAGAATTGACCATTTCAAATTAATCTGAGCGTTTTGCCCTTCAATTTGTAAAGAATATATGTCTGATGCAGAAACAACACGCCACCCATCTGATTTCATTGTTGAATGAAAAGCTGGAGCTTTGTAGCCTCTTTTGAAATCCTTCCTTGTCCTTTATGAATTGTGGTCATGTAGGATATTGTAACTCCTACAACAAACGTAGGTAGACAACCTACAGCGTTTGAAATTCCTTGGGCGGCTTAAGCTACGCCTTTTCAACCTTTTCAAGCACTAGATACAGCAGTGTGCAATGAATTGGAAACATTGGACATTCACAATTGTGTTTAAATTTAATTTCTCCTTCGAGTTCGTAAGCCCTACCAACGCAACGTGAAGTTGTATTGATCAATGCATCTCATTCAGTGATGATAATACCTTGCCATTCATGTACGTAATCGAAAATGCATTGTTGATTGAGGGCGTTTGTTTTGTATGACAGAATGTTGCTGTAATGTTTTTCTTTTTGAATAACTCCTTTCAATTCAAGGACTTCTTCTTCTTCTTCTTCTTCTTCTTCTTCTTCTTCTTCAATTTAAGGTCTTCTTCTTCTTCTTCTTCTTCTTCTTCTTCTTCTTCTTCTTCTTCTTCTTCTTCAATTTAAGGTCTTAATTTCTTCTTCTTCTTCTTTTTTTTTCTTCAATTTAGGGTCTTAATTTCGTCTTCTTCTTCTTCTTCTTCTTCTTCTTCTTCTTCTTCTTCTTCTTCTTCAATTTAGGGTCTTAATTTCGTCTTCTTCTTCTTCTTCTTCTTCTTCTTCTTCTTCTTCTTCGTCTTCAATTTTAAGTCTTAATTTCTTCTTCTTCTTCAATTTAAAGTCTTAATTTCTTTTTCTTCTTCTTCTTCTCTTCTTCTTCTTCTTCTTCTTCAATTTAGGGTCTTAATTTCGTCATCTTATTCTTCTTCTTCTTTTCCTTCTTCTTCTTCTTCTTCTTCTTTCCCAACGTTATCCCTACATTAAGGGGTCGGTTGCATGACACACCCTCTCCAATGCCTTCTGTCAAAGAGAACCTTTGTAAGAAAGATATTGTCTCGATAGATTTTGAATGTCAAATTTATGTTGATTAATTTCTTTTAATTTAAAGAGAAATTATTTTTGGCTCTGAGATATTCTTATGGTAGAAATTTGTAGTCATTTGTGAGTTCCATCTTTTAATGGCAGAGTAATTTTTCAATATTAGTTAACTTATGTATTTGTTGTATCAAGAAATGCAAGGTCGTCATAACATGGCAATTATTGTTAGGTAATAGAGAAGAAACTCAAAGTAATAAAGATGAAAATAAGAGCCGGAAGAGGGAAAAAAATCGCGTGAGTTTCTATAATTATATTTTGTGCTTAATTATTCTTTTAAACTAAATAACCTGAATTTTTTTTTTTATCGACGTTAACACCTAGATTTTATTTACCCCTTTGGAGAGGAGGTAGTAAATGCCTCAATGGGCTAATAAGCATAATCATGATGGAAAAACTCATTTAAGTAACTCAGGTATTAAAATAGCAAGATGCTAAAAGGTTTGCTAGTCCTCCAAATTAAACATAGGTCAATGTTTAAAAAGAATTATGCAAAAACCAATCTCCTAATATATTTCTATTTCTGTCTAATATTCCTTCCAATGCCATCCAAAGTTTACTGCAGTCTTTCTCGTTTGACTGATTTAATGTTTAAATTTCCTAAGACTCTTTAGCTATGGTAAGCAGCTCTTCTAGAAGGACACTCCAAAATCAAACCCTTGTTCTCTAGTCTTGGGTAGTTTCATAGCCTCTGTACCATGGTCTTCCGCTGTCTTGGGTAAGAGTTCTCTTGCTTGACGGTACACTCGGGCACACTATTCTATCTAATTTATTTTCCTCTTGTTTTGTTAAAGTATTTATAGTTTATTTAGGAAATATTTATTTTAATGTTGTTACTGCTCTTGAAATATTTTATTTTCCCTTGTTTCCTTTCCTCACTGGGCTATTTTCCCTGTTGGGGCCCCTGGGCTTATAGCATCCTACTTTCCCAACTAGGGTTGTAGCCTAGCAATTAATAATAATAATAATAATAATAATAATAATAATAATAATAATAATAATAATAAGTCAGTTGTAGTGGCTTATTGGAAAAGTCCCTGCCTGGCGTCCTGCAGGACGGGAGATCGAGTCCTACTCAAACTCGATAGTTTCTTGTAGTGTCTGCAACCTCACCATCCTTGTTAGTTAAAGGCCTCTAGGCCTACCTGCTGAGTGATCAACAGCCATTGCCTGGTGCTTCCTGGTCTCACAATGTTATAAAACCCGTAATTTTAATCGGAAATTCTCCGTAAAAATATACTGTTCTCAACCGTATTTCAGTAAAATACAAGCGACCGTAATTTTACCTATTTTGTTCTTATATCTTACGTGTTGGTGACCGTAATATCACTCCTGTACGTCAATATATCCGTTTTTAAAAAGGTAAAAATACTGGAATATAAGTTGTCAGGCATTTACCGTTTTTTTTTTTATTATTTTCTTTTACAGTGTAGCTAGGACGCTGATCACACTGATATATAGTGAGTCTCTAAGGCATTCTCCTTCTAACCAATGTCACTGTCCTTTGCCTCTGCTATTCATGAGTGACCTTTAAAAAACCGTTTGGATTATTCCGGTCATGACATTACCCTCAGTAATGGATCACCCGATATTTAAAGTTACCAGCTGTTACTCATAATAGCAGTGTTTATTATCCTGTATTTTTTTTTTTGGGGGGGGGGTAATGATTAATTGAGAGAATTATATTCTTTTGACTTTATTTCCTACATTATATTTGACTTACTAAAAAGCCATGTAACAAAAGCGGCTTCTCTTTTTTAGAAATTATCGCATAACAAACTCGGCTTCTCTCTCTCTCTCTCTCTCTCTCTCTCTCTCTCTCTCTCTCTCTCTCTCTCTCTCTCTCTCTCTCTCTCTTTCTAGAAATGGCCATTATTCTCAGTTTGGCTATCTTTTTTAAAGTCTCATTTATACTCATTAGGCAAGATTATTTTAACACGTCTAGTTAATTGTCTGTAAATGAAAAGTTACTAATTTATTCGCAATTTTGATATGTTTCAGGTAACTTTTTGAAGCATTAATAACTTGACCCGTATACAAGCTTGGTCACGATGCTTATTCTATCCGGTTCTCTTTCTGTCATTGTATGTATATAGAAGGTCACCTTTCATAGTGCTGTTCATTGTTTTGATTTATGTTAATTCAAGTACATTATAGTTCTTTGTGTTCAGTTGTTATAATTATTATTATTATTACTAGCCAAGCTACAACTCTAGTTGGAAAAGCAAGATGCTATAAGCCCAAGGGCTCCAATAGGGAAAATAGCCCAGTGAGGAAATGAAATAAGGAAGTAAATAAAAGATGAGAACAAGTTAACAATAAATCCTTCTAAAAGAGTAACAACGTCAAAACAGATATGTCCCATATAAACTATTAACAACGTCAAAAACAGATATGTCATATATAAACTATAAAAAGACTCATGTCAGCCTGGTCAACATAAAAACATTTGCTCCAACTTTGAACTTTTGAAGTTCTACTGATTCAACTACCTGATTCCATAATTCATATCTAATCATATCTACTGATGTAATTGTTGTTTATAGTTTTTGCTATTCTTAATAATTCAAGTTTATTGTTTTCTATTCTTGATGAGTTAAGTTTATTGTTTTCTATACTTGATAAATTAAGTAAGAATTTGCAAACAATGTTACATTTTCTATTCTTACTAAATTGTGAAAATCTGGCAATAAAACATATCAAACTTTCTACATTTATGGTTAAATTTTCATCATAAAACATACCAACATCTGTACATACACATGTACGCACATACATATCAATATATCCATCAATATTGAAAAGAAAAGAAAAAAAAAAACACTCTCCTGATAGTAAGTAATATTCCTCTGTTTGTGAAACCAAAATCCAAACATACACACATACGCACATACATATCAATATATCCATCAATATTAAAAAAGAAAAAAATAGATTCTCCAGAGAGTAAGTAATATTCCTCTGTTTATCAATCAATCTATTCATTTCTCTTTCTTTCTTTGTCTATGAAATATATTTCGGAAAGCAAACAAGCCTTTTAATGAACTGTAGTCCATCAAATATGCATCAAAGAGAATATTCGAGAGCGTAATTTTTTTTTTATTTTTTTTTCCTTTTCATATCGAGAGTCAATATAAAAGAGTAAAAACGCAAATAAATCATTGAAAAGTCCCGTATTTTCTGGAAAGTTTATACGTATAAATACTGTCTATATATCATATATGCATTTCATATTCTAACATACATAATGCATGTAATATGCACGGGTTTGCATGATATTTTCCATACACACACACACACACACACACACACACACACACACACACACACACATATATATATATATATATATATATATATATTATTTTAATGTCCTGCTTATAAAGGTTTTTAAAGGCTGCTCATGAATGGCAGAAGCAAAGGACAGTGACATTGCCCTATCAAGCAAGACATTGCCCTAGAAACTGACCATATATACATAAGATCAGCGCCCATGCCCCCTCTCCACCCAAGCTAGAACCAAGGAACACCAGGCAATGGCTGCTGATAACTCAGTAAATAGACCTTTAGGCTCCTCAAAACTCCTAATTCTTAACTCAAAAGGATGGCGAGGTTGCAGCGACCAAAGGCACTCGAACCCCAGTCTGGTGTTCACCAGTCAGGAACGTTACCAACAGGGAATGAGCACTGATGTCAATTAGCCATAATAAAAATCAATTAAGTATTTAAAATAATAAACAAATATAAGAATACTGTGACAGTTTCTGCTAACGTAAGTCTCGACACGTCTGTCAGAAAGGTTGGCCCTTGTTTTGTATCATCTAACGACTTACTTTTAATTGAAATAGTGTCTGCAAGTATCAAAGCGAAGGGGGATGGACTGTATCAAGGATGACCTTCGATCAAAGGGATTAACCGGTGATGAAAGTGGGACAGAGGTAGATGGAGAAAGCTGGCCAGAAACATCGACCCCACATAGAAGTGGGAAAAGATGCCGACAAAGAAGAAGAAGAAGAAGAAGAAGTAGTGTGTATGAAAGTATCAAAATAACCTTTACTATAGCTGAATGTTGAGTACATTTTACACTGATTTCCTACTATTATACATATATGTATGTATGTATATATATGTGTATATATATGTATGTATGTATACACACATGTATATATATATATATATATATATATATATATATATATATATACATGTGTGTATATATGTGTGTGTGTGTGTTTGTGTGCGTGTGTGCGTATGTGCATAAATAGTAATATATTGTGAAATTCTAACCCGTAATTCAAAGGGGCAAATACATTAAATTCACATGATAATTTAAATGTCCATCGCATCCTTTATTTCACGATGGCCACTCTAATGAGAGTAATTTGTTCATGAAATGGACAGAAGCCTCCTCGTCTGATCCACTGGCCCATGTTTAGTCTCGCCAAATGAACCATCAAAAACAGTTGATTATTAACAAAACATTTTCATCAAAGGGGTCGGTGACTTTGAAGATGAGACTAATAATTTTTTTTTTATTTTCTTTTTTTTTTACCTGATAGGTTAGTTACGATTTGAAATTGTGTTGCGTTAAATTGCTGTTGTTTCCCTAAATTAACTTTGATGACATCGGCTCATTGTGCTGTGGGAGTATCTCTATGGAAGCGTCAGATATGATGAGAGGTTATTGGTGCTCGGAAATTTCAAATTATGGAGTATTTTTGTTTTCTTTGAGACGTCCCTTTTTTTTTCTTTTTCTTTTTTTTTTTCTTTTTTTGATTAATCATCTCTGACGCCTTTGCCACATTTCAGTTGGGCTAAATACTGTTGGTAGTTGGAATTGACCCAAGGTATTGGGAATGAAAGTCAATTGCTCTACCATTTAGCATATATACATAATATATATATATATATATATATATATATATATATATATATATATATATATATATATATATATCGTTATGTCATATATGAAAGAAATAATGGTATTTTTCCCCTTTGAAATAATTTGAATTCGTCATAGACATTACTCGAAGACCAGGCTTTATTCTACATGTCGCATTTAGATTATATATATATATATATATATATATATATATATATATATATATATATATATATATATATATATGTGTGTGTGTGTGTGTGTGTGTGTGTGTGTGTGTATAGTTTTCTTATATCTTATCATATGTCTCAATCAGAATACTTCACTTCCAGTTCACTGAAAACTTACATTTCTTACTTTTGCCTTCAAAGTCTTTAAGGGTTATAGTGGCCAATGTGGTAACGTCTCTGACTGGGGATCGCCAGACTGGGGTTAGAGTTCCGCTCAGACTCATTGGTTCCTTTGCTCGTTGCAATCTCACCATCCTTGTGGACTAGGGATGGGTGGTTTAGGGGAGCCTGTAGGTCTATCTGATGAGTTATCAGCAGCCATTGCCTGGCCCTTGGTCCTAGATTGGGTGGCGAGGAGGCTCGGGCGCTGATTATATGTATATATAATCAGTCTCTAGGGCATTGTCCTGATTTGTAGGCAATGTCACTATCCCTTGCCGCTGCCATTCATGAGCGACCTTTAAGCCTTTAAATTGCCGGTAATGTAAGATAGGCTTAAAGCTATGAACCCTAACGCTTATGATGGATGGCAACTAATCTAAATATGGAGTGTAATTACCGTAGAGTCTATTCGAAATAAAAACTATTACGTTTTACTTTAAGATTATCTCTTCAAAGACGCCAGTAACATCTAGATGCTTCCAGCAGTATAGCGTCTTCTTTTTCTAGTAAGATGTAAAAGATAATTTCAGTTTACATTAAAAAATAAACAGCTGAAAAAAAAATAAAAAAAGAGACCATTAGCAAGGTTGTTAGGTTCCCTTCGTTATATATATCATTTTTTTCACCTTAAGTAACACTTTTTGTTCTTCTTTTCCGTAAGTTTTAATTAACGCTGCTCTTACACACAATAGTGGGCTTCAAGGGATTATATTTCAGCTTTAATATGAGTTAGATTTTACGATCATTTCATAGAGTATTCTTTTGAAAGGTTTAAATGTCGCTCATGAATGGCAGTGGCAAAGGGATAGTAACATTGCCCTATCAAGCAGGACAACGCCCTAGAGACTGACCATATATACATATGATCAGTGCCCAAGCCACCTCTCCACACCAAGTTAGGACCAAGGAGGGCCAGGTAGTGGCTGCTGATGTCTCAGCAGATAAACCTATAGGCTCTTCCAAACCCCCCATCCTTAGCTCACAAGAATGGTGAGGTTTCAGCGACCAAAGGAACTAACGAGTTTTGAACGAGATTCGAACCACAGTCTGGCAATCACCAAACAAGGACGCTACCACCCGGCCACCACAACTGACTCTAATTAAGTTAATTAGATTATAATAATAAACTCCAGAATACTTTAGAATTGTAATGATCAAGGTTGGAAGTTTGATAGAAATTTCTATGTTTCAACCAGGCTAAATTGGATAGCTGTTATACATCGTTGTTGTTTTTTCTCTTTTGGGATTTTGACAATTTGGCTTTTGCTGAAGGAGTCTCTGATACAGCTTCTTGTAATTAGTAATTTAAGAAACCACCCTTTCAATATTATTATTATTATTATTATTATTATTATTATTATTATTATTATTAACTAAGCTACAACCCTAGTTGGAAAATCAGTATGCCATAAGCCCAATGACTCAATCAGGGAAAAATAACCCAGTGAGGAAAGGAAATAAGGAAATAAATAAACTACGAGAGAAGTAATGAACAATTTAAATCGCATATTCCAAGAACAGTAACATCATTAAAATAGATCTTTCATAAATAAACTAAAGAGAGAGAGAGAGAGAGAGAGAGAGAGAGAGAGAGAGAGAGAGAGAGAGAGAGAGAGAGAGAGAGAGAGAGAGAGTTGTATTTCAACCTGTTCAACATGAAAAAATTCGCTGCAAGTTTGATCTTTATTGTTATTATGGTAGTTCCTAGGGTGACCGCTAGAGGTACTTAAGATCCCGGTGTAGAGACAAGTAAACTAACTCATGGTGACTGCAAGTGCTATAGTCAATTCTTTTTAGTGAGGCACATTTGCACCGATTCACAGGGGTACCCTTTCAGCTCTGAAAAATTTCCTGCTCGCTGGTTGGTTGGAGAAGATAGTTCCAACCAATCAAATAGCAGGAAACTTTTCCGAGCTAAAAGGGCACCTGCTGCGAGTAGGTGCAAATGTGCCTCATTAAAAAAAAAATAGTATAGTTAATGGATAACTATAATATCTTAATAAACGTTCTGAAACGTTTCTGTGACGATTAAAACGTTGGCATGCTTTATTTGAGATTCTGGTGACGTTTGTTTGTATATTGATCCTTCAGTTATGAACAGATT
This sequence comes from Palaemon carinicauda, assembly GCF_036898095.1. Classification (NCBI taxonomy): domain Eukaryota; kingdom Metazoa; phylum Arthropoda; class Malacostraca; order Decapoda; family Palaemonidae; genus Palaemon; species Palaemon carinicauda. The sequence goes on from NC_090737.1 coordinate 131,658,336, forward strand.
TAAGTAGGTTAAGTTTACATTTGAATGCTCTTCCTCGGACTTATTCCTGCGAGTTATTGATAATATCATACATATATATGTGTATATATATACATATATATGTATATTTACATATATATATATATATATAAATATATATATATATATTCATATAAATATATAAAAATGTAATGTATATATATATATATATATATATATATATATATATATATATATTTAATATATATATTTAATATATATATATATATATATATATATATATATATATATATATATATATATATATATATGTGTGTGTTTATACAGTATACTGTATATATATATATATATATATACATATATATATATATATATATATATATATATATATATGTATATATATAAATATATATGTATATATATATATATATATATATATATATATATATGTGTGTGTGTGTGTGTGTGTGTATGTGTGTGTATAAATATAAGCATATGAGACTATGAAAAACAATGTATTCATTTCAGCATATATCCAATAAAAATGTATGAATCGAGATCACAACAGTCCTCCATCGCCAAAAAAAAAATGTGCAGAATATGAAATTAAAAACGACACAAGTGTGAAAAGTAAACATTGTCTTTAAAAGATGTAATCAAACTGGCTGTGTTTGTAAAAACAAGAACACGCGTGCAAGATTTAATTAAAAGAAAACACGGTGTAAACCTAAAGCAATTTTTTTTTTTAATTGTTAATTCACTCAACAATGAAAACATTTAAAATAAAATAGATTGTTAGACCGTACCCAGGGATATAATGAAAAGAAAATATCTCTCTCTCTCTCTCTCTCTCTCTCTCTCTCTCTCTCTCTCATTTGCTATTTTACGTAGTAACCATTATTATTGATGTAATAAAGAATCCTCTCTCTCTCTCTCTCTCTCTCTCTCTCTCTCTCTCTCTTCTCTCTCTCTCTCTCTCTCTCTCTCTCTCTCTCATTTTATGTAGTAACCATTATCATTGATGGAATAAAGAATTCTCTCTCTCTCTCTCTCTCTCTCTCTCTCTCTCTCTCTCTCTCTCTCTCTCTCTCTCTCTCTCTCTCCCCTCTCTCTCTCTCTCTCTCATTTTATGTAGTAACCATTATCATTGATGGAATAAAGAATTCTCTCTCTCTCTCTCTCTCTCTCTCTCCTCTCTCTCTCTCTCTCTCTCTCTCTCTCTCTCATTTGCTATTTTACGTAGTAACCATTATTATTGATGTAATAAAGAATCCTCTCTCTCTCTCTCTCTCTCTCTCTCTCTCTCTCTCTCTCTCTCTCTCTCCTCTCTCTCTCTCTCTCTCTCTCTCTCTCTCTCTCTCTCTCTCATTTTATGTAGTAACCATTATCATTGATGGAATAAAGAATTCTCTCTCTCTCTCTCTCTCTCTCTCTCTCTCTCTCTCTCTCTCTCTCTCTCTCTCTCTCCTCTCTCTCTCTCTCTCTCATTTTATGTAGTAACCATTATCATTGATGGAATAAAGAATTCTCTCTCTCTCTCTCTCTCTCTCTCTCTCTCTCTCCTCTCTCTCTCTCTCTCTCTCTCTCTCTGAGTGCTAATTTAAACTCGGCGTTAATGACTTTAGAAAAAAATGTTGATAAGGGTTTTAAAAAAAACGCCGCCAGAGATGACTTTCCGGTGGAAACCTATTTCCAATTTTTGAAATTCATGAATGAAAATAAAGACCAGACACGTGTCATTGCGTGTAAAGGCATTTACTCTTTTCTGATTGTAAATTGAATGCTGAATTAACATTAATGAGATAAGTCTGTCGTTGACTCTTTATTGCAGAGAATGATTTCAAGGATATGGCGAAACTTCAATTATTATTATTATTATTATTATTATTATTATTGTTATTATTATTAATATTATTATTATTATTATTATTATTATTATTATTATTATTATTAACGGAATGATCAAATGAAGATTTATTTGTTTATGCAATAATCTAGATTTATGTTAGTTTTGATATTGTAGAAGTTGGCAATATATAAGAATAAAAGTGGTATTGACCTCTGTATATATATATATATATATATATATATATATATATATATATATGCATATATATATATAGATATATATGTATGTATTTATGTGTATGCATGTGTGTGTATGTATGTATGTAGAAATCACGAAACCTGACACGAATATTATGAAAGGAAAACTGAAAAGACTTTATGAGAGTTAGTACCTTCGTCATCTTAGTGGCTACAATATATACGCACACACACATACACACATATATATACAGTATATTTATATGTGTTTTTGTGTGCATATAAGTGTTTTAGTGTGTTTTTTCTTCTACGCACTCAAGCAATTCAAATTTCCCCGATTTTACTTGCCCTAACTTCTAATCCTAATTTCCCTCTGAACTCAAGTTTAATTTTAATCCAATTTTCTCACACACCTGATTACAAAACTTACGAAATTTTCCCAAAAGGATCTAAGGATTTCCTATGAATTTCCAAATCTTTAGCAAAGGATATAAAAGGGATAGAATTCAATATATTCATTAGCAACCTGATTATCGGACGATTTAGCTACATATTCTCCTTCTATTTCAGTCCTCCTATCAAAAGATATCTCTCAATAGGCTTAATTAAACCCGTGATCCAATTATCCTCTGGAAAATCTGATGACTCCGACAACTTTTGCCTTCCTTGGAAATTTTCATTCTTTTCCTTCCGCCAGTTTTCAGGGGGGTGGAGGATGTCCGTCCTCTCGTCCGAATTCTTTCGTTGTGGATTGATTACATTTTTCGACATCTGATTTCTAATTTAATTGATAGTTTTTGTCAATGTGTGTTTGTGAAAGACTGAATTGTATAGGCGGCATTTTTATCTCTTGAAGGTGCACTCGGGCACACTATTCTATCTAATTTCTCTTCCTTTTGTTTTGTTGAAGTTTATTGAGTTTATATAGGAGATATATATTTTAATGTTGTTACTCTTCTTAAAATATTTTATTTTTCCTTTTTTCCTTTCCTTACTGGGCTATTTTCTCTGTTGGAGCCCCTTGGGCTTATAGCATCCTGCTTTTCCAACTAGGGTTTTAGCTTAGCGCTTAGCAAGTAATAGTAATAATAATAATAATAATAATAATAATAATAATAATAATAATAATAATAATAATATGTTTATCATTTTAATTTAATTTTCTTAATATCGTATGGTTGTTGAAGGCTGAATTGTTTAATTGTCTTTTTATCTATATATGAATTTAGTATCTAAACTCTTTACATGTTTGTCATTTTAATTTTTTTCTTGAATTCGTATGTTTGTTAAAGACTGAATTGGTTAAGTGTTTTTTATCTATACATGGAATTGATACCTCTAAAATCTATGCGTGTTTATAATTTCAATGTTTTTTTTTATTGAATTTATATGTTTGTTAAAGACTGAATTGTATAGGTGCTTTTTTTAGCCATACATGAAATTGGTGCCACTAAAATCTGTACATTCTTCTCATTTTTATGTGCTTCTTTTTAAAGTCGTATGGTTGTTAACGACTTAATTGTTTAAGTGTTTTCTTAATCTATATATGAAATTGGTGCACCTAAAATCTATGCATGCGTATCATTTCAATGTGTTTTTTTTTCTTAGTCAGAAGATACTCTCTTGAAAAGCTGTAGGAACCATTACCCAGCGTCTCTGAGCGATATTCTAGACACAAAAACACATCATGAGAGAGAGAGAGAGAGAGAGAGAGAGAGAGAGAGAGAGAGAGAAAGAGAGAGATCGAATGGAACACAATGTTTCCTCTATTTTTCTTCTTGGAAGTAACATTAACATTCATTTCGAAAGTGGAATAGAATTTCCATGCAGAATAAAAGCGTTATTATATGATATTTTATTAATGTTATGGGATTAAATGTTTGCATATTACGGTTATATTTGCTTAATACTATTACCTTTGAGCTGTACTAGTTAATGCAGAGGAAAAAATTTCTTTTTTTTAAAGGTTAAATTTAATTGTATATATTTCATTTAAATTTTTCGTTTCCAAACTCCGTGACCGAATCTTAGTTGATGCCCAACAGTATATTCATTATGAGCTAATAAGGAAATTCTTTTGTCATTAATAATGATAGTTTTCTTACTTATCTTTTTCATAATTTGTACGATTAACCCCCCCAAAGTTTTATTAAACTGTCAAATTGTTGTGATCGCTTAGTATATCTTTTCTGGCCCAAACACATTTTTAAGTGTTCCCAAGCATAAGATCGCGAGATCCAATGGGAAAACCATAATTTTGCTTAAAATATCTTAAACCGTTGACATAAAGATAATTAACACAAATCGTAAAAGGGTTATGTCCTCATGTGTGTGAAATTTAGTTATATTTGATTCAGTTTTATTACGATACACTATCGTACTTAATTACAGATCCAAGGATCCTAAACGTTTCTTTAAGTCACCGGTAGATGTCCTCAGAAGTCTATCGTTCTTTTATTATGAAATTATTCTTTTCATAAGTATTTAACGAGGTTTTAATGTCTTCTATATACAATTATATTATATGTCATCAACTTAACAGATGTTTTATATTAGATAACAAACCCAAAGACTTTATCACCCATATTTTCGAGGATTCATAAAACTAAAAGAATACTTCAGTATAATACCGTGAGATTTTCAAAATTGGCGGTAGTTTCCAGCCAGAATTGCAAACTCTACCGTCATCGAAACAAGAGAAATTATAGTAAATTGACGATTCATTAGCATAATTGTCCTAGGAAAGTAATATAGAACTAATACTAAATTTAATTCCTTTAAGATAAGATTTAATATATATTCACAAATACTGAATATGAAATGTATAAAGGGCCTTTTAGCCTAGTACTTCTGATTCTTCTTCCAGCATAGACTCCGCCCCTATATAGTGTTGTCAGAATTCGTAGAGAGATTTTCTTGTTGATATCATCATAATTTTGATCATAAGATTGCTAGAACCACTTTTTATATTAATTTAAACTTAATAAGATATACGATAATTTCTCAATTGATCAACTTTATTTTTACCCATCCGTAAAAGAAAGTTAACATAGTTTTTCAGACTGCTTACTAATTGCTGTCCTATTTCCAAATATCTCCAATAGATGTCACTACCATGTCATTTTTAGGGAAAAAGTTAGATAATGGAAAATCACCCTTATTGCAGACCACGTGGTTGCCTGGGGCTATATTAGTACACGAGTCCCAGGAAACTAGAGGTTAGTTAACAAGTAATTGCCTTTTCAGTTTGTTGTCAAGTACCCTTTCAATATTCAATAAGTGTATTAAATCTCTGTATTGTGTTCATATTAAAATCTTAATTCATATCATATTCCTATTTCAACTTTCATTTCTATCAGAGGATCAATCTAGGCTACTATTCATATTTTTCTTGATTGATGAGATAAATTGATATAAGGTCTATTTCAAATTCGATCATTTGAACAATTTATTTCGTCTGAATATGAACTTACTCCAAAGTGGAAATGAATCTTTATAATCAATTCCTGCTAAAATGTAGGACCAACTCTCACTCATCATAAGATCTTTAAGTAATATTAATATTATTCCTATCAAATAACGTATATTGTTAAAAAAATTCCTAAATCTATGGTGTTTCTGTTATGTAAATGTACATAATTTTGTAGTTATTTAAAGGATTAAAGGCCAATCATGAATAGCAAAGTCAAGGGACAGTGACATTGCCCTATCAAGCAGGACAATGCCTTAGAGAATCACCATATATACATATGATCAGCGCCCAAGCCCCATCTCCATCCAAGCTAGGACCTAATAGGGCCAGGCAATGGCTGCTGATGACGCAGCAGATAGAAATATAGACTCTCCCAAACGCCCTATCCTTAGCTTACAAGGATGGTGATGTTGCAGTGACCAAAGAAACTATCGAGTTTGAGCGGGACTCGAACCCTAGTCTGGCGTTTACCTGTTAGGGACGTTACCACATCGGTCAACATAAAGTTAAGCTAAGAATTGTCTTTAAAACTTTTTGATTAATTATGAAATATATCGTGAAAGTACACGGTGCCGCCGCCCCCCCCCCCCAAAAAAAAAAAAACAGCAACGGTAGCCATATAAAATGGTATATAATAAACATCTATAATGTTACAGGATATGATACTGATAAGGAAAATTGAACCAATATATAATAAATATGTACATCCAGAGAGAGAGAGAGAGAGAGAGAGAGAGAGAGAGAGAGAAGCAAAGAAATGTAATGTAATGTTATTAGCATATTGCATTAAGAATTAATTTTTGCCTTCCTCGTTATCTTATTAATACTACATTCAAACCTTAGTTTGAGTCATTAGAAATATCACAATTAATCCTTGTGTTTGAAATATCTTAAAGCCATGATATTTAGATAATTCATATAAATCATAAAAGAACTATTTCATCGCGTGTGTGAAATTCAGTTACATATGACTCAGTTCTATTACGATACACTATCGTACTTCAATTACAATTCCAAATATCGTAAACGTTTATATTAGTCACCGGTAGATGTCCTCAGAGGTCTGTCGTTCGTTTATTATGAAAGAGTTCTCTGCGTATTTGCTCAATGAAATAAAGTTTGGAAAAACATATCTTTCGAAAGCTGTGTTTCAGAGGAAGTCGTCATTTGATATTCATTCGCTGTTCCAAACCCCGAGAGAGAACTCACAGTTTAATCCTCTCAGTTTATTTCATTTCTCAGAATACATTTAGAAGACATTGAGTTTATATTTTCATAGTATTTTGAAAACAGGAAACATGTAAGAGATTTTACTTGCCCTAACTTTAAATCCTAATTTCCCTCTGAACTTAAGTTTAATTTTAATCCAATTTTCTCATACACCTGATTACAGAACTTGCAAAATTTTTGCAAAAGGATCAAAGGATTTCCTATGAATTTCCAAATCTTTAGCAAAGGATATAAAAGGGATAGAATTCAATATATTCATTAGCAACCTGATTATCGGACGATTTAGCTACATATTCTCCTTCTATTTCAGTCCTCCTATCAAAAGATATCTCTCAATGGGCTTAATTAAACCCCTGATCCAATTATCCTCTGGAAAATCTGATGACTCCGACAACTTTTGCCTTCCTTGGAAATTTTCATTCTTTTCCTTCCGCCAGTTTTCAGGGGGGGGGGGGGGGGGGGGGGGGGAGGATGTCTGTCTTCTCGTCCGAATTTTTGTTTTTCTTCTGGTTGAAAAATATAATTTCCTTGATATGAATTCTTTCGTTGTGGATTGATTACGTTTTTAGACATCTGATTCCTTTTCTCTTTCTATTAAAAAAGATAACTCCAACGATATGAGTTTTTTTTTTTTGGATTGAATATGTTTTTCGACATCTGATTTCTAATTTAATTAATAGTTATTTGTCAATGTGTGTTTGTGAATGAGTGAATTGTATAGACGTCTTTTTTATCTCTTGGGAGTACACTCGGGCACACTATTTTATCTAATTTCTCTTCCTCTTGTTTTGTTAAAGTTTATAGAGTCTATATAGGAGATATATATTTTAATTTTGTTACTCTTCTTAAAATATTTTAATTTTCCTTTTTTCCTTTCCTCACTGGGCTATTTTCTCTGTTGGAGCCCCTTGGGCTTATAGCATCCTGCTTTTCCAACTAGGGTTTTAGCTTAGAAAGTAATAATAATAATAATAATAATAATAATAATAATAATAATAATAATAATAATAATAATAATATGTTTATCATTTCATGTTTTTTTCTTAATATCGTATGGTTATTGAAGACTGAATTGTTTAATCGTGTTTTTATCTATATATAAAATTAGTATCTAAAATCTTTGCATGGTTATCATTTTAATTTTTTCTTGAATTCATATGTTTGTTAAAGACTGAACTGGTTAAATGTTTTTTTTATCTATATATGAAATTGTTACCTCTAAAATCTATGCATGTTTATAATTTCAATGTTTTTTTTTTTTTTTTTTTTTTTTTTTTTTTTTTTTTTTTTACTAAATTCCTATGCTTCTTAAAGACTGAATTGTACAGGTGCTTTCTTTAGCCACACATGAAATTGGTGCCACTAAAATCTGTACATTCTTATCATTTCAATGTGCTTCTTTATAAAGTCGTTTGGTTTTTAAAGGCTGAATTGTTTAAGTGTTTTTTTTTTATCTATATACGAAATTGGTGTGCCCCTAAAATCTATTCATGTGTATCATTTCTATGTGTTTTTTTCTTAGTCAGAGGATACTCTTTTAAAAAGCTGTACGAACCATTACCCAGCGTCTCTGAGCGATATTTTAGACACAAAAACATGACGAGAGAGAGAGAGAGAGGAGAGAGAGAGAGAGAGAGAGAGAATGAAAACAAACTTACGACAAACACAAAACGACGTCCAAGATGTTTTTGTTTATGCAAAGAACGACAATACTTTATCATTAAAACAGAAACTAACATCTATTAGTGAATATTGTAAGCATTCAATTCAGATTATTCAAAACATTGTGTTCAAGTATATTTACAAGATCATCTAACTTGAATATTTTTTTTCCATTGTTAAAGTTTTTGAATTGATATCCCTTAAAGAAATTTTAATTATATATAAATAGTTATTTTCAAAAGGAGAGCTGGTGAGTCTGTTAATATTAATAGCCCCAACATAAATTAGTTATAGTTGGAACTATAACCTAAACAACTATTTTTTAATGTCTTTGGAAAATACATTCTTCTTTTTTTGCTCGGGGAAATCAAAGAACGTGGCGTAAGGTTAAAGTTTATTCAGTTTATTACATTATCGAGATGCTCTGCATTTTTCTTTTACTTTTATTAAAAAAATTTACAGTTTTACAGAGTTTACCTTTATACAAATATATATAATAAACATTTATACTTTTTATGTTAGCTATCACGATGTGGTTCATAAATCATTATTTACATTTACTACACATGCATTAGTCCATCAGATAAGAAAGTACTAAAAAGTAGATCATTAGCAGTTATTTGTTTGTTATATAATCTCCCTTTTGAAAGTCTCCCCTCAGGACTGTTCCACCACAGTCAGCTAACTACCGGATATTGAATTGTCAGCTTAGGTCAAGAGAGATTCGATTGAGATTTTATAAAAAAGTGGTGTACTAAACGTCAGTTAGGTGACTACTGAAAGACGAGGCGAATGCAACTAACTTTATTTCAACAGATAATGAGCTTTTTATACAACAGTTTCAGTGTAAGAAGGGCACAAAAATTCAAACAGATCAATTAAAAAAAAACAGGATCAAAACCGGATCTGTTGACAGAGAGGTGTAGAGCGTGATACACGATAACTAAAGAAAATACCATTCCAATGGATGACTGTGAAACAAGAACGGTACAGTGGTCTGTATCACCCAAAATCTCCTTTTTGCATTTTAGGTCTTTCACCAGAAAGGGGGTCATCGCAGCCGGGCTATAGTTTGTAAATTAACAACATATATCTTGGACTTTGAATAATTGAGAGGAAAATGAAGATTGTCAGGATATTTGCGTTCATTTAGAGAGAGAGAGAGAGAGAGAGAGAGAGAGAGGAGAGAGAGAGAGGGAGAGAGAGAGGAAAACAATGTGTAAAGGATTGATTTTGAAAAGCTAATTTTCCTCTTTTTCTTCTTGGAAGTAACATTGAGAGAGAGAGAGAGAGAGAGAGAGAGAGAGAGAGAATGAAAAACAATGTGCAAAGGATTAATTATGGAAAGCTAATTTTCCTCTATTTTTCTTCTTGGAAGTAACATTAACATTCAATTCAAACGTGAAATAGATTTTCCATGCAGAATAAAAACAATTATTGTAAAATATTTCATTAATGTTATGGGATTAAAAGTTTGCATATCACGGTTATATTCGCTTAGTACTATTACCATTGAGCGTATTATTTAATGCAGAGGAAAAAATTTCTTTTTTTAGAGTTGAAATTTAAAGGTAAATATTCCATTTAAATTTTTCGTTTTCAAATTACGTGACCGAATCCTAGTTAGGATACACAACGGTATATTCATTTTGAGCTAATGATAAAATTCTTCTGTCGTTAATAATGATTGTTTTCTTATCTCTTTTCATACTTTGTACTATTAACCCCCCAAAATGTAATTAAACTGTCAAATTATTGTGATCGCAAAGTATATCTTTCCTGACGTTCGGGCACTCATTTATAGGTGTTCCCAAGGATACGATCGGAAGACCCTATGAGAAATCATTAATTTTGTTTAAAATATCTTAAACTTACAACATAAAGATAATTTACATATATCGTAAAAGGAGTATGTCATCATGTATGTGAAATTTAGTTTTATATGATTCAGTTCTATTACGATACACTATTGTACTTCATTACAAATCCAAGGATCCTAAACGTTTCTATTAGTCACCGATAGATGTCCTCAAAGGTCTGTCGTTCTTTTATTATGAAATAATTCTTTGCATAGTTATTTAATGGGGTTTTAATGTCTTCTTAAATACAATTATAGCATATGTCATTAACTTAACAGATGTTTTATATTAGATAACAAACCCAAAGTCTTTATCACCCATATTTTCAAGGATTCAGAAAACTAAAAGAATCCTTCAGTATAATACCGTGAGATTTTCAAAATTGGCGGTAGTTTCCAGTCAGAATGGCAAACACTACAGTCATCGAAACAAGAGAAATTGTAGTTAATTGATGATTCATTTGCATAATTGTCCTAGGAAAGTAATATAGAATAAATACTAAATTCAATTTCTTCAAAATAAGACGTAATATATATTCATAAATATTGAATATAAAATGTATTATATTATCGACCTTTTAGTTTAGAACTTCTGATTTTTCTTCCAACATAGACTCCGCCCCTATATAGTGTTGTCAGAATTTGCAGAGAGATTTTCTTCTTAATATCCTTATAATTTGATCACAAAGTTGCTTGAGAAGCTTTATATATAAAATTCAATTGAATAAAATTATTGTTGTTTCGTAATAGATGTAACTTTATTTTTTGATTAGTTAATGAAAGAAAGTTAACATAGTTTTTTTCAGACAGCTTACTAATTGCTGTCCTATTTCCAAATATCTCCAATAGATGTCACTACCTTGTCATTTTTGGGAAAAAAAGTTAGAAAATGGAAAATCACCCTTATTGCAGACCACGTGGTTGCCTGGGGGCTATTCGGGTACGCGAGTCTCGGGGAAACTATAGGTGAACAAGTAATTGCCTTTTTAGTTCGTTTCAAGTGGCCTTTCAGTATTTAATAAGTGTTATAATATTGCGGTATCATATTCATATTAAATTATTAATTTATATTATATTTCTATTTCAGCTTTCATTTCTATCAGAGGATCAATCTAGGCTACTATTCATATTTTTTCTTGATTGTTTAGATGTATTAATAAAAAAGGTCAATATCAACATCAATCATTTAAACAATTTATTTCGTCTGATTATGAACTTACTCCAGAGTGGAAATTGATATTCATAATCAATTTCGGTTAAAATGTAGGCCCAACTCTCACTCCTCATGAGATCCTTACGTAGCATTAATCTTATTCCTATCATTTAACTTAACATTGATCAAATTAATTTGTGAATCTTTAGTGTTTCTGATATCAAAATTTACATAATTTTGTAGTTATTTAAAGGTTCAAGTCCAGTCATAAATAGCAGAGGCAAGGGACAGTGACATTGCCCTATCAAGCAGGACAATGCCTTAGAGAATGAACATATATACATATGATCAGCGCCCAAGCCCCATCTCCATCCAAGCTAGGACCTAGAAGGGCCAAGCAATGGCTGTTGATGACTCAGCAGATAGAAATATAGGCTCTCCCAAACGCCCTATCCTTAGCTCACAAGGATGGTGAGGTTGCAGGGACCAAATAAACTATCGAGTTTGAGTGGGACTTTAACTCCAGTCTGGTGTTCACCAGTTAGGGACGTTACCACATCGGCCACCATAAAGTTAAGCTAAGAGTTGTCTTTAAAGAATTTTAATTAATTTTGAAATATATTTTGAACGTATATGGTGCAGCCCGCCCTCCACCCCCCACCCCCGCAAAAAAAAAAAAAAAAAAAAAAAAACTGCGATGGTAGCCATATAAAATGGTATGTAATGAACACCTATACTGGTATAGGATATGATACTGATAAGGATAATTGAACCAATATACAATAGATATGTACATCCAAGTACTCAGAGAGAGAGAGAGAGAGAGAGAGAGAGAGAGAGAGAGAGAGAGAGATAAGGGAAGCAAAGAAATGTAATGTAATGTTATTAGCATATCGCATTTAAGAATTAATTTTTGCCTTCCTCGTTATCTTATTATTACTATATTCAAACCTTAGTTTGAGTCATTAGAAATATCACAATTAATCCTTAATTGTGTTTAAAATATCTTAAACCGATGTCATTCAGATAATTCATATATATCATAAAAGAACTATTTCATCACTTGTGTGAAATTCAGTTATATATAACTCGGTTCTATTACGATACACTATCGTACTTCAATTACAAATCCAAGGTTATAAACGTTTATATTAGTCACCGGTAGATGTCCTCAGAAGTCTGTCGTTCGTTTATTATGAAAGAGTTCTCTGCGTATTTGCTCAATGAAACAAAGTTTGAAAAACAAATCTTTCGAAAGCTGTGTTTCAGAGGAAGTCATCATTTGATATTAATTCGCTGTTCTAAACCCCCGAGAGAGAATTCACAGTTTAATCCTCTCAGTTTATTTCATTTCTCAGAATGCATTTGGAAGATATCGGGTTTATATTTTCATAGCATTTCGAAAACAGGAGACATTTAAGAGATTTTCATTTTCTTTTATTCATAAATATTAGCGGACAGATTTTTAAGAATAATCATGATGATGATCACAGCAAAAATATAGAAAATTATGTTGACTCCAT
>NC_090737.1:131673758-131676258 GCF_036898095.1 Palaemon carinicauda
ACGATTTTTTTTGTGACACAAGTCTTTGTTAATTTGTACTAATTACCCCAAAAAATTGTTGTATGTGGATCGCTTAGTATGTCTTTCCTGACGTTCGGAGCACTCATTTACAGGTGTTCCCAAGCATGTGATCGCAAGTACCTTATAGGAAATCCTTAATTTTGTTTTAAAATATCTTAAATCTATAACATGAAGATAATTTACATATATCGTAAAAAGAGTATGTCCATCCTCTGTGTGATATTTAGTTTTATAGGATTCAGTTCTATTACGATACACTATTGTACTTCATTACAAATCCAAGGATCCTAAACGTTTCTATTAGTCACCGGTAGATGTCCTCAGAGGTCTGTCGTTCTTTTATTAAGAAATTATTCTTTGCATAAGCGTTTAACGAGGTTCTAATGTCTTCTTATATTCAATTATATCATATGTCATTAACTTAACAGATGTTCTTTATTAGATAACAAACCCAAAGTCTTCATCACCCATATTTTCAAGGATTCAGAAAACTAAAAGAATACTTCAGTAAAATGCAGTGAAATTTTCAAAATTGGCGGTAGTTTTGAGACAGAATTGCAAACTCTACCGTCATCGAAACAAGAGGAATTATAGTAAATTGACGATTCATTAGCATAATTGTCCTAAGAAAGTAATATAGAATAAATACAAAATTAAATTTCTTTAAAATAAGACGTAATACAAATTCACAAATATGGAATATAAGATGTATTATCGGCCTTTTAGTTTAGTACTTCTGATTCTTCTTCCAGCATAAACTCCGCCCCTATATAGTACTGTCAAAATTCGTAGCGAGATTTTCATGTTGATATCATCATAATTTTTATTATAAGATTGTTAGAACCACTTTTTATATTAATTTAAACTTGATAAAATATATGATAATTTCTCAAATGATCAACTTTATTTTTACCCATCCATAAAAGAAAGTTAACATAGTTTTTCAGACAGCTTACTAATCGCTGTCCTATTTCCAAATATCTCCAATAGATGTCACTACCATGTCATTTTTAGGGAAGAAAGTTAGATATTGAAAAATCACCCTTATTGCAGACCACGTGGTTGCCTGGGGCTATATTAGTACACGAGTCACTGGAAACTAGAGGTTAGTTAACAAGTGATTGCCTTTTCAGTTTCTTTCAAGTACCCTTTCAATATTCAATAAGTGTATTAAATCTCGGTATTGTGTTCATATTAAAATCTTAATTTATATCATATTCCTATTTCAACTTTCATTTCTATCAGAGGATCAATCTAGGTTACTATTCATATTTTTTCTTGATTGGTGAGATGAATTAGTAAAAAAGGACAATTTCAACATCAATTATTTAAACAAATTATTTCGTCTGATTTTGAACTCAATCCCGAGTAGCAACTGATATTTATAATCAATTCCGGTTAAAATGTAGGCCCAACTCTCACTCCTCATAAGATCCTTAAGTAATATTAATCTTATTCCTATCAAATAACGTAACTTTGATAAAAAAAATCCTAAATCTTTGGTCTTTCTGTTATGAAAATTTACATAATTTTGTAGTTATTTAAAGGTTTAAAGGCCATTCATGAATAGCAGAGGCAAGGGACAGTGACATTGCCCTATCAAGCAGGACAATGCCCTAGAGACTGACCATATATACATATGATCAGCGCCCAAGCCCCATCTCCATCCAAGCTAGGACCTAATAGGGCTAGGCAATGGCTGCTGATGAATCAGCAGATAGACCTAGAGGCTCCCCCAAACCCCCTATCCTTAGCTCACAAGAATGGTGAGGTTGCAGCGACCAAATAAACTATCGAGTTTGAGTGGGACTCGAACCCCAGTCTGGCGTTCGCCAGTTAGGGACGTTACCACATTGGCCACCATAAAGTTAAGCTAAGAATTGTCTTTAATGCTTTTTTTATTAATTACTAAATATATCGGGAAAGTATACGGTGCAGTCCGCCCTCCACCCCCACCCCCGCAAAAAAAAAAAAAAAAAAAAAAAAAACTGCAATGGTAGCCATATAAAATGGTATATAATAAACACCTATAATGGGATAGGATATTATACTGATAAGGATAATTGAACCAATATGTAATAAATATGTCCACCCAAATAATCAGAGAGAGAGAGAGAGAGAGAGAGAGAGAGAGAGAGAGAGAGAGAGAGAGAGAGAGAGAGAGAGAGAGAGAGATAGAGATAAGGGAAGCAAAGAAATGTAATGTAATGTTATTAGCATTTCGTATTACGAATGAATTTTTGCCTTCCTCGTTATCTTATTAATACTACATTCAAACCTTAGTTTGAGTCATTAGGAATATCACAATTAATCCTTGTGTTTGAAATATCTTAAAGCGATGATATTTAGATAATTCATATAAATCATAAAAGAACTATTTCATCGCGTGTGTGAAATTCAGTTACATATGACTCAGTTTTATTACGATACACTATCTTACTTCAAATACAAATCCAAGGGTCATAAACGTTTATATTAG
>NC_090737.1:131681258-131761799 GCF_036898095.1 Palaemon carinicauda
TAGTGTATATACTGGTTTATGCTATGTAATTCTAATGTTTTCCATAACTGTGAAGGTAATGCGTAATAGTTTTCATTGATTTTCAAATATTTTGCAGTTAAAGTGGTCTATCTTGGTGTGAAACTAGTCTGATAAAAGGGCAAGTAAATATACTTCAACATCTAACCAAAATACAGGAAGTTGTGAATCCTATTTTTGGCTGAGAGTTGGAAACTTGTTACTCTCCTCTCGCAACAAATATTGAATTGTGCAGTACAATTCTTTTGTTTCTCAAAAGTGTGAAGGTAATATGCAATAACTTCATTGACATGAAAAGAATTTTACATTTTAAAGAGGTCTTCCTCTTGGTGTTAAACTAGTCTGATAGAAGTGTATTTTATTGCATAAGCCTATATTTTTTCTAAGATTTAAAACCTTCGTGGTAAATTAGGCTTCCCATCAAAGGAGGCTCTGGAGTAGAGATTCGTGCAGTGCTCATTTTGGAATTTTTTTACCCATGCCACACCTGCCCTCACTTTACCTACTCATATCTAACCTAGTCATACCTTACCTACTATTACCTACTCTTTCCTTACTTACCTATACCTTGCCTACCATCACTTTACCTAACCTTAACATTACCTAACCTCCCTTTACCTGCTATCACTTTACCTACTTCAACCACACTCACATTCTATACCCTTGCCATACCTAACCTCATTTTACATGCACTTGGCTTACTTCCCCTACCTTACTAACTCTTATATTACCTAACCATACTGGTAAAGTTATAGAACAAAGCGGGACATTTCTAATAGGAAAAACATCCTTTCCTACAGTAAATAGTGTGTTTTAAACGAATTTGACCTTTATTTCCACTACAAACAAGCTGTTCTACTGTTACGGAAACCCTCCCCCCCCCCCAATCCAGACAGACACTGGTGGGAACCTAGGACTTTGGGTGTGTGAAAACAGAAGAAAACCTGATTGTTTAATACTTTTGAGATTTGTAAAAGGCCACAGAACCTAACAAACCCACCTAACCTAACTTAGTAGTTACCAGGTCACAGACGGAGCTCCCGGACCCCCCTTCCCCGGTCACAAACTAAAAGTAAATAAATAAATACTTGAATTATGATAAAGTAAATTACAAATAAATTCTTACATTATGATTAAATTACAAATAAATCCTTACAAAAGGTTAAATTAAATCACAAATAATTCCTTACCTTATGATTGACACCTACGTCTCTCTTTTTTTTTTTTGGCAGTAGAAAATTTGCTGGAACTGCCTATGTCACACTCATTCATACATACTTGCTCAAATATGGCAAATATGGTAAACTTCATCATACGGTAGGTTAGTTTTACCATTATTTATTGATTTCCCAGTAGATTTTCCCCATCCAAAACACCCCAGATCCCACAAGGTGGGCCCCCATTACTGTAGGATACATTAGAGTATATCTTATTAACTATTTATTTGCGACGGAAATAAACATAATTTTTGAAGAAAACGGGAGTTTTTCTATAACCCAATTTTTTTATTAGTAAAGTTTTTCCCGTGTAGTTCTATAACAACACCCCCTTACCTAACCATACTTTACCCACCATTACCTTACCTACTCTTATCTTTTAACTCATAACTACCAAACTCTTATCTTACTACTTATAACTACCCTACTTACATCTTTCTTACTCATATCTTACCAACCCTTAACTTACCGACTTTTACATTGCCTACCATCACTTCACCTAACCTAACCTAACCTTACCTCACCTCACTTTACCTACCCTTATCTTACCTAACCTCACTTTATCTACCCTTAACTTACCTAACCTTACATTACATCCCTTTTACCTTATTCAAACTCACCTTTTCTGCCTTTACTGTACTTGCCCATACCTTACTTGCTCTTACCTTACTTGCTCTTATCTTACTTGCTCTTACCTTACTTGCTCTTAACTTAACTACTCAAACTTTAACTATCCTTACCTTACCTATTGTTACTTGGTAAAATTTCAGTAGTCTCCCACCCAGCAATTTTACCATAAAAAAAATTCTGACGTTATCCAAAGCAAAAGTATAATTTTCCAATCACCACCACCCAACGTAACACCTAAGAGTTGGAGTCTGCGTTATGGATGGAATAAAATAAAAACTAACAAATTACGGAAGATAATAACAGCAGAAACCAACAAAACACAAAAAAAAAAAATAACAGAGAAAATGGTTTTTCATGCAAAAATAAGAGGGTGAAATAACACCTAATTGTATTGGTTCTCTCTCAAGCCCCATGCTCTCTTAAGTTTTGTTTTCTTGTAGCTCAGTTTTCTTTAGAACACAGACTTCTCAATCTTTAATATGATCCAATTGACTTGAAGGTGAAGAACATTTAGAGTAATGATATTTTACTTTTCTTTCAGATGCACTTACTTTCTTGGATGTTTAAAATCCAAAAGTCAAAGCTGGTAAACAAAAACAAAATTCCGGGGCAATCCGATTCCTCAAAGGAGATGGAAAATAAAGGAACGTTGGTGGCACAAGATTGAATTATTCATATCTATATCAAAATAGAAGAACATCAGTTTAAAGATAAGCTAAAATTTTCATTATTCAAGTTTCTTTTCAGAAGTTTACAATACGTTTTTGTTCTTAAAGTACAGTAATGTGTAAGAATTTGTTTCTCTGCTGCTTAAGTGTAATAATTGTTTGTTCCTACACAAATACAAACCATTATGGACGTATTGTTCTGGTTTGCTGGAAAACGGTCTGTAAACTCTTAACGTAAGGTAAAGAACGAAATTAACGGGGATAAATCTGCTCATACACTCAGCTAGACTGCATATCAATCTTGGCAAAACTGGCCATAAACTGACTTTATTTTTTTTCAGGTGTAACTGTTTATTTTAGGGCTTATAACGATGAAGGTTTGCCCTTATAATGATGCAGGTTTGTCCTGACATTGAAGGGCACTCTTACAGCAACCTCATGTCAGTATAGGAGACAGATCCTCATTCCATTTAATCTGGGTACAGACGACATTCATGCCCTCTGGTGTCTCCTTGGGTGGAGTATCAGGAATGGCTATCCTCCAAGTGGTAGCGGTATGATAGGTGATGGAAGAAGAAGTCTAAAATGAATTCCCTCAGGGTCGTCCTTGAGGTCGAAGCTGTTCCAACTTCTTACTCCAGCGTATCGTCTGCCCCACCCACACTGACACTGCTCATTCGGTCT
Organism: Palaemon carinicauda; assembly: GCF_036898095.1. Lineage (NCBI taxonomy): Eukaryota > Metazoa > Arthropoda > Malacostraca > Decapoda > Palaemonidae > Palaemon > Palaemon carinicauda. Next base: position 131,684,476 of record NC_090737.1, read on the forward strand.
CCTCTGGAGGACGAACGAGTAAGAGTGATGTGCCTTTGACCTACGAACAACCCTTGTGTTCAGAGTACCTTGTCGCTTCCCCTAGCAAAGCGGCAGCACCCACTGCCAGAGGAAAGTCTCTCTCACTTGATGCCATGCATCAGCTTTTCCCCTCCTTGGGAATTTTGGGTCCCCCTCCAAGGAAAAGCTGTTGGAGGTGCTGAAGTTAGGGGCACAGCGGGAGCACACATCTGCTTCTGCAGAGGTTAGCCATGACCTTCCCCTCAGAGCCTCCGGAGTGGTGTCCCTACAGAGTGTCTTGTTCCCTTAGAGAAAACATCCGCCGCACCTTTTTACCCACATGTGGAGTTGCTGGCTAGGTCTACTCAAATCTCAGCCAGGCTTACAATTACCCTGGGGTGAGCATGCCAGCTAATCTCGGTCAACCAGGGAAGCTTGCTCAGTGTACTGAGTTCCCTAAGCAGGAGAAATGCGTTCAAGCTGTTCCTCCACCCAATAAGGAAGGTCACCCTTCTTACTGACTTTAAAGCACTTCCTATCTTGAGTGGTTTCCTGCTCGAGTTCCTTAAAAGCGGGCATTGAAATCATCAATGCCTCATTCCAGTTCTTCGAAGTTGAGCTCTTCGGGGCTCTCTGATGGTGATGCATGTCGACCGGTTGTAGTCACCGCCTCTTGCCACCACATCCCTAGGGTGCAACAAGCCTCGATTAGTCTCATGAGACATACATAACCCTTCAGGGTTATTGCCTTAGGCTGCTACTACGTACGCAATATAACCATCTTGTTTTGATATTCACAAGTGATGGTAGCGAGCATTCACAGACAAGCCCCCTCTGCCTAGCTCGTTTCCATCCGAGATCATACCTCCTGCAGGAGTGCGGAAGGCAGTTCATCAACCTCATGTAGGTTCCCTGGGGAGGGTTTGCGCCCCTCTCCACGATACTACAGGTCACTGATGAACAATCCCTAGTGGAGCAGGAGTTTTGCATTGGCACACACTTGCCCATCGCTCACTAACGAGGTGGGAGGGCAAGCTCCTCCTCTTGACGAAGGTCTGCTCACTTCTCTGGCTGCATGCACTATGGGCATGCACACTTTGGTTTGCTCCTCAAGAGAAGCACCTGCTTGTCATCGGCACGCTAATGAACATCTTTTTATTGGTGTTCCTGCAGCTGTCCATTCAAAGAACACGTCATGGTTTAGAGAGCTCGCAGAGACAGTGAAACAGGCAGTTAGTGGGCCTGTTTCAGCTCCTCCATCTTAGGCATGGGCTCCGCCAATTCCTATCAACCTTTTGGTGTCAGGTTCACGTGGGAGTTAAGGCATAAGAGTTCTATCGTGAGACAGGCTCCTCCTCCTGCGGTGCCTTGTGCTCCTTCCCCTCCTGAGTAGTCAGCTAGGTATCAAACAAGGACTCCCATCCTGGCCAAGACCATGTGTGGGAAAGGCTAAGTATTATCCCAGTCAAACTATCCAAGAGGAGAAGACGTCATAGACAATTTACACCTCCTGTATGTGATACACATCACCTGAAGGTTTTTTCTCAAGCCTTGTGGCCCATGGAAGTTCCTAGGAAGGAGGGCCTATCCCTTCTTGCCACCTTCTCAGCCAATCCCCAGGAGCTGAAGGACCTGAAGACCCTTCCAGAAAACTGGACCTCGAGAAATTCTGAGGTTTCAGGTCAAAAGAAGGGCATTTTTGGTTTGGCTTCAGTCTCGATGTTATTGGAGGCGGGAACCTCCGCTCAAGATCTCCGACCCCTGCAAGAGAGTCGGTTGACGAACCTGACCCAGTCTGGGCTCCTATGGCTTTGAGTTTGGGTCTAGATAAGTTGCAAGATGATGTATCAGACCATGCAAACACAGTGCTGCCAACGACTGCTAGCCTCAAGGCTACAACCTCAAAGCTAAAGGATTCAGATCATTCCTTTATGCAGGTCTTAGGCTGCATTAGGAAGATTAATAATCTTAGAGATCCTTCCTTTTCCCCTGAGAAGGGAAAGATATGGTCCTTGGCCTTTTCTTCTAGACTGTAAAGGCCAGAATCGTGTTACCCTGGTCCAGGAGGATGAAGGGTACTAGGAACGTCTTTGCCCAGGTAGCTGGTGCAACAAACTCCTTATGAGCAAACACTCTTCTCATTTACTTCCTCTCCCATTCATTCGGCAGAGAAAGTAGACCCATCAGTAATGTCTCTTACATGTAACATAACTCTTGACAAGTAGGCAGCACAACCTGTGACGTTCTAGGTGGCTGAGGCCGTGAACATGGATTGAGTTATAAAGGCTTATTTGTAAGCTGCTTCAGGGATTGACTTCTGGTCTGGCTCGGTTGGTTATCTCATTGCCAATGAGGATTTGGTAAAACCAGCTAACCTGGAAACAATGAACACTTTTTTGCTTTCCAGAGTAAGGGCTGTTGAGTTCCTTGCTCATAACCTAGTCAGCCAGTGGATGAACTGGATTTTTTCAGAAGGTGTGACTCTGTCATCTCTTAACTTAGTAGGCAGATGCTGAGGAGAGATATGCTCGAATTACACACCTCGTTGATGGAGGTCATCCCTTGTCAACTGAAAAAGGAGAAGAGAAAGGGACAACAGCTTCTAAGCAGTTCACCGCTAAGAAGCAAGCTTCAAAACAGCCCTTTCATGGCAAGGGCTCTAGGGGCAGAGGAGATAGAGGTGGGAGGCATGGTCACTCCTGCAAAGGGGTCATTCCTCCTGCATGCCCACCAGTGGGAGGATGCCTCAAGTGCAGGTGGAAGAGATTGGAGTTCCACGGTGGCAGAACCTTGGACAGTCTTCGAGCGAGGTACCACATCCTGTTTATTCTCTCTCTCCCTCCATGGACTCGTCATCCAGTAATGCCATGTTCCTTGATGAAGAGATCAGGTGAAGGACCTTGCTCTTAAGGCCAAAGTCCTAACCATGTTAGAGGTCACTCTCCAAGAGGTCCTAGATGGGTTCCAAGCATTCGTTCTAGATAATATGTATATTTATTAACTTTTCTTACGATTTTAAATTGGCATAAATATCTTATTTATTTGTTCCAAATTACAAGAAATTTGGAACAAATAAATCCTTGCAAAATCTTGCAAGGATTTGGGAATTTTGAAGTTTTGAAGATTTTATGTTCATAAAGGTTACATAAATAAATCAGTTGAATATTGAAATTTAACATTATAACTTAGATCTTTTGTAAATTGAAAATTGTACTTATTCACGTTAGTCAGTTGTTAATAGATATTAATAAATCAATCAATTCCAAATTGAAAATCCTCAGTTTTCTAATATTCTCAGAGTTGCTCCTTCAAATACCTGATACGTTCATTATATTTTCTAGAGAATTTTGTACACAATAATTGATACCCTATTTTTCCTTTGTTAAAGCTAGTTTTCATCTAAGAACGTAATTTCTAAGAATCATAAGGATATAATCTGTTTTGTTTACATGAAATCTAAATTATTCATTTAGATTACATAGAATATTTCTATAAACAATCTAGTGAGCACAGGTGTGCTTGTTTCTATTGATTTTCTTTAAATATTGGCTATGAAAAGCAAAATGATTTTCTGCTGTAAACCAATCTAATAGCAGTTTTTATGAGATTGTATTGTTTCAGTTTGCTTGTCAAAAAATCTTCTTTGTCCTAAATTGTAAGGGAAGTAATTAATAAGATGATTTTTCAATATTAATCTTACCCGATAATCATGTAGCTGTCAACTCTGTTGCCGACAGAAATCTACGGTCGTGATACGCCAGCGATCGCTATACAGGTGGGGGTGAACACCACAGCGCCATCTGTGGTCAGGTACTCTAGTACTTCTTGTCAACACCACCTCAATTTTTCCTCTGTCGTGCCTCCGGCTAGACCTACATGGATACGCTGTTGATTCTGGAGTTATTGCTCACGATTTGGTGATGTATTTGCTCTAGAGTTTAGCCTTCGCTATTCAGGAAGCTATATCATTAGCTTAGCAAGTTTTTGGAATTAATTTGATTTAATTGTTGATTTAATTTTGGTACGAAGAGAGTATGAACTCTCTTTCACTTTTAAATGGCCGACCCTTCCCTTAGACGGAAGTGTTGGTGTCGAAGAGAGTATAGACTCTCTTAATTTTGCTTAACAAAGTTATAGAATTATTTTATATCTCTCCGCCTTTTATAGGCCTCTTTGATGAACTTCCTTTTATTATAAACTTATTTAAATTAATTTTTATATTTGTTTATATTCGACCTTTCCTAATAGTAGGCGGTCTTTTCTTGGTACCGAAGTTAATTAACTTTGAGCCCGTCATTTCGTTTTTACCTGTTAACATATTATGCTATTTTAATGTTTTTGAAAGAATTTCTTTGATAGTCTTGTACTGTTTTCAAAGTTGAACTAACGTTTAGTTTAGTCTCCGCAGTTGTTGACGTTCAGAACGTTCAACTTGCGCTCTATCGTTACGATAGAGAGAGAGTCTATCACGGTGTCACGTTGCAGTAAGAGTAAACCGATTCTAGCGTTTTGTTCATTCTTTCTTAGCTTAAATGGTTCTATTCTAATAAAGGAACTTTTTATTTGGGAAACCTTTCAGTTTTTTTCCTTTAACAATAATATGTTTTAACGATATATATAATTGGGCTCTTCTCTCAGGTGCTAAGTCAAGAGAGAGAGAGAGACAGACAGAGACGGAGGGAGAGAGAGGAGGATAAACGTTTCGTTCAAGCGGGTAACGTTGTTATCGTTTTTGTTCTTCTCCCTAGTCTCTTTAGGGGAAGAAGGTAAACGTTTCTAGAGTTTTATTCTTGTTCTCAGACTTTATGCGGTGAGAGATTTTAAACGTAGTTTATTTGATCTAGTGTTTAATCTCTTTTCCAGCCACTGAATTATTTATCTTTCATTAGGTTTTTCTGTTACATTGTAATACTGTTTTCGCAATTACTAACTTTTAATGAAGGATAGAATTGCGTGTTTCAGGTACAAACCACTTAAAGTTTCGAGTTCAGTGAAATAAGTGCAAACAGAAAATCAAAAGTGATAAAGTGATAAGCGCAAAGTTTTACAGTGTTGCGTTCGAGGGTTCGTCTGTTCGTGCCAGTTGTTCGCCTAGTCTGGGACCTCTTACAAGCTCCCAAGCCCAGGGGAGAAGTAATGTCGAAGGACTTATGGGTTCAGCAGGCCTTGATCGACGAACAGACGTTTCCCTCCGTGGTTTCGGGTGTAATCAACTCACGTAGCCGACGTGATCACCCCACCCACACAAAGATGAGAGAGCCCATTTATTCCTCGTCTGCGGAAGAGGTTTCTCGCAGAAACCATGGACCAAATCTTGCAGCTTTTAAGTGCAAGTCGGTCCCTTCCGCGCAAGTCCAACTCCTAGGTGGTGCCATTAGCACTGGGTCAGTTCGGACTTGCTGCAGTACGACAACTGCACACCTCCCAGAGAGGCAAGGTGGTATCGCAACAGACAGTAACTCCGTCTGTTGCCGCACCAGCTGTTTTAGACCCTCAGTTTCAACGGACAGTAGCTCTGTTTGTTGTTGTCTTTCTTAAACTCTAGTGGTCTATGCTGCTGACAATGCAGTCTCAGCTTGCGGTGTTGATGCAGGAGTTTCAGGCAGAGAAGGTTAACACACCTCCTCCTGCGAGCGCTCCTCCACCTCTACGCAGTCCAGCCTGCCAGACGTATGATGTTGAGGTTCCTCAAGCTACCTCCATGCGTGAGCTGCCGCATTGGGAGTTGCCAGATACCAGCTCTGTGCAGCAACCTCCACTTTCCTTGAGGCAGGAGCCTCTTGCCACGCGGCAACCTCCTCAACACTTGAGGCAGGAGCCTTATGCTTTGCAGCAACCTCCTCTACCCTTGAGGTAGGAGCCTAATGCGTTGCGACTACCTTCTCCATCCTCGAGGCAGCTACCTCTTGCGGTGCGACAACCTCCACCATCCTCGAGGCATCAACCTCAACTCCACCTCTGCGCAGTCCACCCTGCCAGACGTATGAAGTTGAGGTTCCTCAACCTACCTCCACGCGTGAGCTGCCGCATTGGGAGTTGCCAGATACCAGCGCTATGCAGCAACCTCTCGCGTTGCGGCAACCTCCACCATCCTTGAGGCAGCAACCTCAACTCTTGCGGCAGCCACCTCCACTCTTGAGGCAAGAACCTCAACTCTTGAATGGGCTCTCGTGGCATGGTTGGTTTCGACCTGGCCTTTCATTAGAAGGGGCTAGCGTTCTATCCCAAGTATGAGGTAGAAATTTATTTCTATTTGAACACGATGTTGTGTTGATATTTATCCATATTGACTCATTAGGGGTAATTTGAATGAATTACTACCAATTGTGTCACGTGGTGGCCCGGGGAAATCTGGTAAAACTCGCTGGTAAAGAGACTGATGTCTCACCAGGTAAATCCTCGGACAGCTAGATTAGTGTCAGGCTCAGATTTCTTTAAAAAATCCTCCTCTACCCATGAGGCAGCCTCATGCTTATGAGGAGCCTCATGCTATGCGGCATCCTCCTCAAACCATGAGGCAAAAGCCTCATGCTATGCGGCAACCGCCTCAACCCATGAGGCAGGAGCCTCATATTATGCGGCATCCTCCTCAACGCATGCGGCATAAGCCTCATCCCTTGCAGCTTGAGCCTCATCCCATGCAGCATGAGTCTCATACCATGCAGCATGAGCCTCATCCCATGCAGCATGAGCCTCATCCCATGCAGCATAAGCCGCACGCCATGCAACATGCTCTGCTTACCTTACAGCATGCTCTACATACAGCATGCTCTGCATACCTTACCGCATGCTTCTCAGTCACACATCTTTGGTTGTTACCAACTCACTAGACTGTCAAGCAGTTTCATACGTTGCCTTCTAGTCTGCTGCTTTTGCACCAGTGAAACCCTCACTGAGAGAACTTAGCTTTTCTCGGATATGGTTCCTGTAGATGAGAAAGTGCTATTCTCCCTCCTTCTGATTTTCCCTTGAGGACTCTGTCATTTGGAGAGGAGCCTTTAGCTGCTTAGCCTCCTATGGACTTTTATTTAAGCATAGCATGCTTCCAGGGAGGGTAATGGTTCCACTTCAGTCGCTAACCCCGTCTGTTACCACACCTGCTCCCATAGACCTTGAGCTGTGTTGCAAGACATGCAGTCCAAGCTTAGTCCTTGTTAGAGGATTTTTTGTTTACGGAGTCAGTGTGTCACTGGGAAGACGTTCAACAACCAGCAGAAGTGTCTTGTTGTGAAGCAGTGCGGCAACCTCAGCAACCCGATAAGGAGTTGTCTGTACGACCCAGACAGTCTAGACAGCTTCGGGTTGTCACTGTACTTCCTCGCTTCCCCATGGTTGACAGTTCACAGACTGTGCAGCAGTACCATGATCTTGTGTCCGGCTCCGTCAGACGACTAGCTTTTAAGAGCTCCCACAAGTCGTCGCTGTCTGGAGATTCTCAGATGGACTATGGATCTGACCAAGGAACTGGGCCTCCTGGTCAATTTTGAGGAGTCCCAGCTCGTCCCATCCCAGACCATTGTCTACCTGGGTATGGATCTTCAGAGTCGAGCTTTTCGGGCTTTTCCGTCGGCCCCAAAGATATACTAAGCCCTAGATTGCATCCAGAGCATGCTGAGAAGGAACCGATGCTCAGTCAGGTAGTGGATGAGTCTAACAGGGACACTTTCATCGCTGGCACTGTTCATCGAGTTAGGGAGACCCCACCTCCCCCCCTTCAGTATCATCTAGCGGCTCACTGGATAAAGGACACGACGCTAGAGACGATCTCAGTTCCTGTTTCCGAAGAGAGGAGGTCTACTCTCACGTGGTGAAAGAACAGCTTTCTTCTCAAGGAAGTCTACCTTTGGCTGTTCAGAAACCCGACCGCCGTCTCTTCTCTGACGCATCAGACACGGGCTGGGGTGCGACTTTGGACGGACAGGAATGCTCGGGAACATGGAATCAGGAGCTAAGGACACTTCACATCTATTGCAAGGAGCTGTTGGCGGTTCATCTGACCTTGATAAACTTCAAGTCCCTCCAGCTTAACAAGGTGGTGGAGGTGGACTCTGACAACACCACAGCCTTGGCTTACATCTCCAAGCAGGGAGGGACTCATTCGTGGAAGTTGTTCTAGATCGCAAGGGACCTCCTCATCTGGTTAAAAGATCGAAAGCTCACGCTGGTAACGAGGTTCATTCAGGGCGATATGAATGTCATGGCAGATCGCCTTAGCCGGAAGGGTCAGGTCATCCCCACAGAGTGGACCCTTCACAAGAATGTTTGCAGCAGACTTTGGGCCCTGTGGGGTCAGCCAACCATAGATCTGTTCGCTACCTCGACACCTAGAGGCTCCCGTTGTATTGTTCTCCGATTCCAGACCCAGCAGCAGTTCACGTGGATGCTTTTCTGCTGGATTGGTCCCATCTCGACCTGTATGCATTCCCGCCGTTCAAGATTGTCAACAGGGTACTTCAGAAGTTCGCCTCTCGCAAAGGGACACGGCTGACGTTGGTTGGCTCCGCTCTGGCCCGCGAGAGAATGGTTCATAGAGGTACTGCAATGGCTGGTCGACATTCCCAGGACTCTTCCTCTAGGAGTGGACCTTCTACGTCTACCTCACGTAAAGAAGGTACATCCAAACCTCCACGCTCTTCGTCTGACTGCCTTCAGACTTTCGAAAGACTCTCAAGAGCTAGGGGCTTTTCGAAGGAGGCAGCCAGAGCGATTGCCAGAGCAAGGAGGACATCCACTCTCAGAGTCTATCAGTCTAAAGGGGAAGTCTTCCGAAGCTGGTACAAGGCCAATGCAGTTTCCTCATCCAGTACCACTGTAACCCAGATTGCTGACTTCCTGTTACATCTAAGGAACGTAAGATCCCTTTCAGCTCCTACGATTAAGGGTTACAGAAGTATGTTGGCAGCGGTTTTCCGCCACAGAGGCTTGGATCTTTCCACCAACAAAGATCTACAGGACCTCCTTAGGTCTTTTAAGACCTCAAAGGAACGTCGGTTGTCCACTCCAGGCTGGAATCTAGACGTGGTCCTAAGGTTCCTTATGTCATCAAGATTTGAACCTCTCCAATCAGCCTCTTTTAAGGACCTCACATTAAAAACTCTTTTCCTCGTGTGCTTGACAACAGCTAAAAGAGTAAGTGAGATCCACGCCTTCAGCAGGAACATAGTTTTCACATCTGAAACGGCTACATGTTCCTTGCAGCTCGGTTTTTTGCTAAAACGAGCTTCCTTCACGTCCTTGGCCTAAGTCGTTCGAGATCCCAAGCCTGTCCAACTTGGTGGGGGACGAACTGGAGAGAGTACTTTGCCCAGTTAGAGCTCTTAGGTACTATCTAAAAAGGTCATAACCTTTACGAGGACAATCAGAAGCCTTATGGTGGGCTATCAAGAAGCCTTCTCTTCCAAGGTCTAAGAACTCAGTTTCTTACCTATTCAGGCTCCTGATTAGGGAAGCACATTCTCATCTGAAGGAAGAAGACCTTGCTTTGCTGAAGGTAAGGACACATGAAGTGAGAGCTGTGGCTACTTCAGTGGCCCTCAAACAGAACCGTTCTCTGCAGAGTGTTATGGATGCAACCTATTGGAGAAGCAAGTCAGTGTTCGCATCATTCTATCTCAAAGATGTCCAGTCTCTTTACGAGAACTGCTACACCCTGGGACCATTCGTAGCAACGAATGCAGTAGTAGGCGGGGGCTCAGCCACTACATTCCCATAATCCCATAACCTTTTTAACCTTCCCTTGAATACTTTTTATGGGTTGTACGGTCGGCTAAGAAGCCTTCCACATCCTTGTTGATTTGGCGGGTGGTCAATTCTTTCTTGAGAAGCGCCGAGGTTAAAGGTTGTGATGAGGTCCTTTAGTATGGGTTGCAGCCCTTTATACTTCAGCACCTAAGAGTCGTTCAGCATCCTAAGAGGACCGCTACGCTCAGTAAGAAAGACGTACTTAATAAAGGCAGAGTAATGGTTCAAGTCGTCTTCCTTACCAGGTACTTATTTATTTTATGTTATTTTTGAATAACTAATAAAATAAAATACGGGATACTTAGCTTCTGTGTTAACATGTATGCTGGTCTCCACCCACCACCCTGGGTGTGAATCAGCTACATGATTATCGGGTAAGATTAATATTGAAAAATGTTATTTTCATTAGTAAAATAAATTTTTGAATATACTTACCCGATAATCATGATTTAATTGACCCACCCTTCCTCCCCATAGAGAACCAGTGGACCGAGGAAAAAATTGAGGTGGTGTTGACAAGAAGTACTAGAGTACCTGACCACAGATGGCGCTGTGGTGTTCACCCCCACCTGTATAGCGATCGCTGGCGTATCCCGACCGTAGATTTCTGTCGGCAACAGAGTTGACAGCTACATGATTATTGGGTAAGTATATTCAAAAATTTATTTTACTAATGAAAATAACATTTTTTCAGGATGCACTTGGTTGCTTGCTTGAAATTAACAAGTTACTGATGGCAGATATAATGGTGATGTCCATTAATCACAAGAAAACTTATTTTCGACTGTAAAAGTGAAATTCAGGATTTGGGACTTCAAGAAAAAAATTCCCACCATGGTTTTAAGTTTGGGGAGACTTAACAATTTTCAAAATTCTTGTGTAGATCTGTTTATAGCGAGGCTCTAAGTACCTAGATATTGCCTAATTAATCTATTAAAGTTATCTGTCAAAATTCAGCTGCTAAACTTTTTTTTTTTTATATAAATAGTAAGGTCTATTATTGTCTGTACAATATAGTTTTCAGTTTACATTATCGTGATTAAGTCTTAACTATTGTAAGCGTGACAGTTAGTTTTTATTTTTTTTTTGGAAATTTAGAAAAAAAAAAGAACAAACATAGAATTAAGTTCTACTTTATTCTCAGCATGAAATATCACTGAATCACTACTTCAACAGCTTTGATCATAATCTCAGTCTTTTGCTATCTTGTATCTTGCTAAATTTACTAGAAGCTTCAATATTAAATCTCATTCCCACAAATGTACTGTCATCAATTGAAAATTTTTCTTATAATATTTTTTTTTGCGTCTTAATTTGAGATATAAGAATGTTGGTTATATCTTGTTTTATCAGGACTGTAGAAAAAAAAAGTTATATAATTTTTCAGCTCTGTGCCACTTAATTCTAATTTTATTTTACCACAATGCCTGTATGTTTGCCATTCATCTAATCACATGCGGGCTAACGTTTTTATGCTACCTGAATATGTACTTTTGGACAATTGATAATTATAATTTGTACATGATATTTGAAGTAACACAAACCCGTGACCATAGTAGTAATATAGATAAGAAACATTTAGTCAGAACTTTTGGTACTAATATTAAATTGCAAGCCTTTTACAAGCAAGCATTGTGGTATCTTTAGGTCAATATTTTCTTCTTTTTGAGGAAAATTGTGTAGAAAATCTTAAATCTGATTATATGGTATAATGTATATTTTTAAAACGATATAGTACCACAAGTTCAGATAGTTGATCTTAACTTTACATATTTTTGTGACTTAAAAGTTCAACTGATGACCTGTTTCTCAGTCAGGTGAGGTCCTACAGGGTAATGATCTTTTTTATACAGTACTGTAGTTTCTATTCTTCATTGTATTTCTTATGTTATCGTTCTCTTGATAGGACATGTGGATATGGGACTAAGGCTGGTAGACTGGAAAGCTACTTAACAATTCTGGGTTTTTTTACCTTGTGTTTTACATTATAAGGTTCTGTTTCTATCCTTATTTAACAATTCCTGGTTATTTTACCTTGTGCTTTACCTTATGGCGTTCTGTTTCTAGCCTTATTTAACAATTCGGGTTCTTTTATCTTGTGTTTTACCTTATAAGGTTCTGTTTCTATCCTTATTTAACAATTCTGAGTTATTTTACCCCGTGTTTTGCCTTATAAGGTTCTGTTTCCATCCTTATTTAACAATTCCTGGTTCTTTTACCCTGTGTTTTTCGCTTATAAGGTTCTGTTTCTATCCGTATTTAACAATTCTGGGTTATTTTACCCTGTGTTTAGCCTTATAAGGTTCTGTTTCCATCCTTATTTAACAATTCCTGGTTCTTTTACCCTGTGTATTTTCCCTTATAAGGTTCTGTTTCTATCCTTATTTAACGATTCTGGGTTATTTTACCCTGTGTTTAGCCTTATAAGGTTCTGTTTCCATCCTTATTTAACAAGTCCTGGTTCTTTTACCCTGTGTTTTTTCCCTTATAAGGTTCTGTTTCTATCCTTATTTAACGATTCTGGATTATTTTACCCTGTGTTTTGCCTTATAAGGTTCTGTTTCCATCCTTGTTTAACAATTCCTGGTTCTTTTACCCTGTGTTTTTTCCCATGTAAGGTTCTGTTTCTATCCTTATTTAACGATTCTGTTATTTTACCCTGTGTTTTGCCTTATGAGGTTCTGTTTCCATCCTTATTTAACAATTCCTGGTTCTTTTACCCTGTGTTTTTTCCCTTATAAGGTTCTGTTTCTATCCTTATTTAACGATTCTGGGTTATTTTACCCTGTGTTTTGCCTTATAAGGTTCTGTTTCCATCCTTATTTAACAATTCCTGGTTCTTTTACCCTGTGTTTTTTCCCTTATAAGGTTCTGTTTCTATCCTTATTTAACGATTCTGGGTTATTTTACCCTGTGTTTTGCCTTATAAGGTTCTGTTTCCATTCTTATTTAACAATTCCTGGTTCTTTTACCCTGTGTATTTTCCCTTATAAGGTTCTGTTTCTATCCTTATTTAACGATTCTGGGTTATTTTACCCTGTGTTTTGCCTTATAAGGTTCTGTTTCCATTCTTAACAATTCCTGGTTCTTTTACCCTGTGTATTTTCCCTTATAAGGTTCTGTTTCTATCCTTATTTAACGATTCTGGGTTATTTTACCCTGTGTTTTGCCTTATAAGGTTCTGTTTCCATCATTTTTTAACAATTCCTGGTTCTTTTACCCTGTGTATTTTCCCTTATAAGGTTCTGTTTCTATCCTTATTTAACGATTCTGGGTTATTTTACCCTGTGTTTTGCCTTATAAGGTTCTGTTTCCATCCTTATTTAACAATTCCTGGTTCTTTTACCCTGTGTATTTTCCCTTATAAGGTTCTGTTTCTATCCTTATTTAACGATTCTGGGTTATTTTACCCTGTGTTTTGCCTTATAAGGTTCTGTTTCCATTCTTATTTAACAATTCCTGGTTCTTTTACCCTGTGTATTTTCCCTTATAAGGTTCTGTTTCTATCCTTATTTAACGATTCTGGGTTATTTTACCCTGTGTTTTGCCTTATAAGGTTCTGTTTCCTTCCTTATTTAACAATTCCTGGTTCTTTTACCCTGTGTATTTTCCCTTATAAGGTTCTGTTTCTATCCTTATTTAACGATTCTGGGTTATTTTACCCTGTGTTTTGCCTTATAAGGTTCTGTTTCCATCCTTATTTAACAATTCCTGGTTCTTTTACCCTGTGTATTTTCCCTTATAAGGTTCTGTTTCTATCCTTATTTAACGATTCTGGGTTATTTTACCCTGTGTTTTGCCTTATAAGGTTCTGTTTCCATCATTTTTTAACAATTCCTGGTTCTTTTACCCTGTGTATTTTCCCTTATAAGGTTCTGTTTCTATCCTTATTTAACGATTCTGGGTTATTTTACCCTGTGTTTTGCCTTATAAGGTTCTGTTTCCATCCTTATTTAACAATTCCTGGTTCTTTTACCCTGTGTATTTTCCCTTATAAGGTTCTGTTTCTATCCTTATTTAACGATTCTGGGTTATTTTACCCTGTGTTTTGCCTTATAAGGTTCTGTTTCCATTATTTTTTAACAATTCCTGGTTCTTTTACCCTGTGTATTTTCCCTTATAAGGTTCTGTTTCTATCCTTATTTAACGATTCTGGGTTATTTTACCCTGTGTTTTGCCTTATAAGGTTCTGTTTCCTTCCTTATTTAACAATTCCTGGTTCTTTTACCCTGTGTATTTTCCCTTATAAGGTTCTGTTTCTATCCTTATTTAACGATTCTGGGTTATTTTACTCTGTGTTTTGCCTTATAAGGTTCTGTTTCCATCCTTATTTAACAATTCCTGGTTCTTTTACCCTGTGTATTTTCCCTTAAAAGGTTCTGTTTCTATCCTTATTTAACGATTCTGGGTTATTTTACCCTGTGTTTTGCCCTATAAGGTTCTGTTTCCATTATTTTTTAACAATTCCTGGTTCTTTTACCCTGTGTATTTTCCCTTATAAGGTTCTGTTTCTATCCTTATTTAACGATTCTGGGTTATTTTACCCTGTGTTTTGCCTTATAAGGTTCTGTTTCCATCCTTATTTAACAATTCCTGGTTCTTTTACCCTGTGTATTTTCCCTTATAAGGTTCTGTTTCTATCCTTATTTAACAATTCTGGGTTATTTTACCGTGTTTTCCCTTAAAAGTTGTTTCTATCCTTATTTAACAATTCTGGGTTTGGGGGTTAGGGATGTTGTTCTCTGCTTAGATACTGTACTTCTTTCCTATGAATATCCAAATTTCAACAGCAATAATTCAGTTCCAATTTTCCTGCTCTAGGTTGTTGAATAATCTGGAGAATTACACATGATATGCATCATTTGGTTAAATCATAATTATTACCTTATGCTAAATTGACTGGTTTGAACTTATTATGGAACTCTTTGCTAAGCTATCAAACTTATGTTGTTATTCTCTCCTAGAATTTTTAGTCTAATATTTTAACAAAAGTCTTTTTTAATGTCTTTTTAATTGATGTTGTTGAAGGCTGATATTTTATCATTGCTTAGATGTTGATGGTTTGATACGTAGGAATTGCTAGCGTTTTAAGAGGAGTTAGGGGTTTCTACAAAATTCAAAAGATATTTAGCTTGAAAATGTATTCCTAATCAAATCCTGAAACAATAATTTAGACTTTCTGACATTTATTTCTCTTTTCATGATAGGTTTTTTGTGTTTTTTAAATGGGAAATAGGGATACCATTAGGGGAGGAAAGGATTTCACAGGTTAGTTTCCTCTAGATCCTCTATATTTTTCTCAAGGCTTTCTGTTTGTCTCCTCATTAAGAAATAGTTAAAATTAATTTGCTCCAATGGTTACAGGAGGAAAGTATTGAAATTAGTTTTAATTTAGAATAATTCTAAATATCTAGAGAATTAAATGGTTTCATAAAATCAGTAGCAACCAATAATTACTTCTTGGTAATGGTAATAATTTCTCATATTGCTTTCCAAGGATGTTCACCCTAAGGACACCAGTATATCGATGCTTTTCTTCTTTGGGAACTCTTATTATTAGTAAGCTGATATCATCTTGCCATATCAATCAAAAATATTTTCCCTCATACTTAGCTTTGCAAAGTTTTACAAGGCTTTTCTAAGTTTCTGGATTTTACCTGCCTTAAGGAATTGTCAGGGCACTCTAGTTGACAGATTTGAAAGGGCTCGTTTGGTTTCAATAGATTTTAGATATTCCTTTTTTTTTTTTTTTTTTTTTTTTTTTTGAGGGGGGATATGACTTGGTTTAAAGTTTCCCCTTTAGTAAATTCTAATATCATGTGGGTTTGTTCTTGGACATGTTAAGTTACTTTAACCACTTCTTGTTATATAGAGTTGTGTGTGAGCAATCCTAGTTTACAGGATTTTTAAATAATTCTGTTTTGAATATAAGTTTTGGTCACTTCTGGATATAAAGGGCTTTCTGTAGTATTCAGGCTTTTTTGGGCAGTTTCTGTTTTAAAAGTCTAGCAGAGTTCCCTGTGCTTAATGAATTTTCTCTGGGCAAAGACTGGTTATAAGTAATGCTTTGATTTACCAAGTTAAACTGAATATATGCCTTAGTTCCAATTTGCTTAAAACCTCTTTCGTAGCACTCTAGGTTTATGCAGCCATTTGATGAACTCCTTAGCCGTGGATTACGGAGAAATTCAGGTCATACATGTTTTTCTTTTTTTTTTAGGTTTTTAGAGACTCATTTGTCTATGCAGTAATCTTATAATCCTTTATCTATATAGTTATTCGAGGTGTTTCTTGATTCAGTAAGCTATCTGCTGCACTTAATTGATTTACCACTTTTTA
This sequence comes from Palaemon carinicauda, assembly GCF_036898095.1. Taxonomy (NCBI): domain Eukaryota; kingdom Metazoa; phylum Arthropoda; class Malacostraca; order Decapoda; family Palaemonidae; genus Palaemon; species Palaemon carinicauda. The sequence goes on from NC_090737.1 coordinate 131,700,556, forward strand.
GCATTCCCTGGTTTTCAGAACTTTCTGTAGCACTCACTAGCTCATTCAGGACACCACTCTGTTTTTGGAGTTATTTGAGCATTATTCTTTTGTCAGTTCAGTTACTCCTGACCCTTCTTGGTCTTGGAAGTTATTCTGGACACTTCCGTCTTCAATGTTACTTAGAACACTTATTTGGGAGCTGTCTTGGACACTTATCTGATAATGAAGTTGCCTGGGACATTTGTTGATCTGAGTTATTTGAAGCATACTATTTCCTATGGAATTATGTAGGGCAATTCTTTGTTAATGCAGTTATCCACTACACACTTTGGTCTAAAGAGTTATGTTGTGCACTCTTTGGATTAGTTATTTCATTTCAATCAATGTTTATTAGTTTCTGTTCAAGTAAATCCTTGTTCCATTTCTTTTCAATCACTTTTGTTTTCAAGAATTCTAGTTTTCTTGTCAGTCTCTAGTGTCCAGAATTCTCTGGTATTTCTCTGTGAATTAAGATCTAATTGTCAAAAGCTTTGTAACTGGTGGATTTAGGATTTATACATATTTCTAATATTTTTGCTTTAATTTTTATGGTAGGATATTTAAAAGAGAACTTCTGTAGCATTTGAATTCAAGGTATGTTGCTCACATGTAGAACCTTACGTTTTTCTTCTGTAATTCTTTTCTATATGGATAAGAAAAACCGTGTACAATGATTAACTTTTATTAGAAATAATATATCCCCCTTTTATAATTCAGTTGTTTAAAAATTTAAAACAAACTAGAATACTTATTTTGATATATATGTTTAAAGATAGTGAATAGTATGGCATCTTGTAATTTCTACAATATGCGAATAATTCTTAAATATTAGTCAAATTTCCCCCCAATGCTGTTCTAACTTTGACCTTTTGCATTGCTTTGCGGCAGTTTATCTCTCTCTCTCTCTCTCTCTCTCTCTCTCTCTCTCTCTCTCTCTCTCTCTCTCTCTCTCTCTCCTTTGTAAAACTTGAAGTGAGTGAGACATAATGGAGAAGCTAGCTAATGAAACTTAATAGATTAAATGATACAAACAATAATAAGATATAGGTCAATAAAGTTCCATTGAGGATGTTTATGAAACATATGTTGGTGAAACAAAAGTTTATAGGATTTAAGTTACTGAAATGCTAGATATGAAATCAAATATATTATATGTGTAGAGACGTAGTGCCATCAGTGTGCCTTTGGCAGTGAATGTTCCCTCCGACCCTACTTGCACTTACACATTCCTTCTGACCTTACCTGCACTTACATGTTCTTTCTGACCCTACTTGGACTTGCACATTTCTTCTTACTTTACCTGCATTTTCACATTCCCTCGGACCCTACTTGCACTTGCACATTCTTTCTGACCATGCCTGCGCTTACACATTCCTTTTAACCCTACCTGCACTTGCACGTTCCTTCTGACCTTACCTGCACTTAAACATTCCTTCTAACCATACCCACACTTCCACGTTCCTTTGCACGTTCGTTCAGACCCTATCTACACATACACGTTTCTTCTGGCCTTACCTGCACTTGCACATTGCTTCTGACCCTACCTGCACTTATACTTTCATTCTGACCCTACATGCTCTTATATTTTCCTTCTAACCCTACCTGCACTTGCCTGTTCCTTCTAACCCTCCCTGCATTTGCACGTTCCTTTGGACGTTCCTTCTTACGCTACCTGCACTTACACATTCCCTCTGACCCTACCTGCACTTATACTTTCATTTTGACCCTACCTGTACTTACATTTTCCATCTGTCCTTACCTGTACTTTCATTTTCCATCTGGCACTACCTGCACTTGCACATTCATTTGCATGTTCCTTCTTACCCTACCTTCACTTACCCATTCTTTCTGACCCTACCTGCATTTACACTTTCCTTCTTACCCTACCTGCACTTACACATTCCTTCTAACCCTACCTGCATTTACACTTTACTTCTGGCCCTACCTGCACTTACACATTTATTCTGACCCTACCTGCACTTACACAATCTTTCGGACCCTATCTGCACTTACACTTTCCTTCTGACCTTAACTGCACTTACACTTTCCTTCTGACCCTACCTGCACTTACACATTCCTTCTGACCCTACCTGCACTTACACATTCCTTCTGACCCTACCTGCACTTACACATTCCTTCTGACCCTACCTGCACTTAAACATTCCTTCTGACCCTACCTGCATTTACACTTTACTTCTGGCCCTACCTGCACTTACACATTCCTTCTGACCCTACCTGCACTTACACAATCTTTCGGACCCTATCTGTACTACACTTTCCTTCTGACCCTACCTGCACTTACACATTCCTTCTGACCCTACCTGCACTTACACATTCCTTCTGACCCTACCTGCATTTACACTTTCCTTCTGACCCTACCTGCATTTACACTTTCCTTCTGACCCTATGTGCACTTACATATTCCTTCTGACCCTACCTGCACTTACACTTTCTTTCTGACCCTACCTGCACTTACACATTCCTTCTGACCCTACCTGCACTTACACTTTCCTTGTGACCCTACTTGCACTTACACAATCTTTCTGACCCTATCTGCACTTACACTTCCCTTCTGACCTTAACTGCACTTACACTTTCCTTCTGACCGTACCCGCACTTACACATTCCTGCTGACCCTACCTGCATTTACACTTTCCTTCTGAACCTACCTGCATTTACACTTTCCTTCTGACCCTACCTGAATTTACACTTTCCTTCTGACCCTACTTGCACTTACACACCTTCTGATCCTACCTGCACTTACACATTCCTTCTGACCCTACCTGCACTTACACTTTCCTTCTGACCTTAACTGCACTTACACTTTTCTTCTGACCCTACCTGCACTTACACATTCCTTCTGACCCTACCTGCATTTACACTTTCCTTCTGACCCTAGCTGCACTTACACATTCTTTCTGACCCTACCTGCACTTACACATTCCTTCTGACCCTATCTGCACTTACACTTTCCTTCTGACCTTAACTGCACTTACACTTTTCTTCTGACCTACCTGCACTTACTTATTCCTTCTGACCCTACCTGCATTTACACTTTCCTTCTGACCCTACCTACATTTACACTTTCATTCTGACCCTACCTACATTTACACTTTCATTCTGACCCTATCTGCACTTACATATTCCCTCTGACCCTACCTGCACTTGGTTTTAATTTTTCTATTTTAAAGTCATTCCTGTTTCCTTTCTTTCACATATTTGTTCAATCCTTTATCTCTTACTACAGTGGTGAGATTTATAACCAAAACTCATAAATTCAACCCAATCCTAGGTATATTATAAACTGAGGATGATTGGCAGTTTCAAAAATATGTTGGTGAATGAAAGGATAAATTATGACACATCGGTTAATGGAAACGTAGAATATTACACATATATGAGTATAAGAAAAATCAAGAACTGGTCTAGCTCAATGGATAGTTTTTATTGAAAGTGTACATGACATTAAATGTAAAAAGTTGAGGTTGATGTTATGCATTTAACGGAAACAATATTTATGATGAAGTATTCGTAATTTTTGATCGATAGAAATAAGCTATGGTAGGTATTGGTAAGTTCCTAAAAGAGTTATAGCTTATGAATCACTAGCAATAGACCTATTGGATGAAATATAAGAATCCAAATGGTGTAACCACTGACTAATATTAGAAAGAATCTTTCGTGGATTAGGGGTTTTATAAGGCAACCTCGGCAAGCAGCAGATTATTGAAAAACTTCCCCTGTCAATTGCAAAGTTAGATGGAAATTTTAATTTCTTGGGTCAGGTAAACCTTAGCATAAAGTGTTTCTGTTTAGCTAAAGGGGGGGGGGGAACAGTTTGGAATGTTATGGTTGTGCCGATAAAAGGGAATCTGTTATTAGGTATTAAATAGATGGGATATAAACTAGATGCATTACAATGGCCACTCCAGTCTAAGGAAACTTCTTTAATTTCCATGTACTTTAAATAACATTCCTCTCTCTCTCTCTCTCTCTCTCTCTCTCTCTCTCTCTCTCTCTCTCTCTCTCTCTCTCTCTCTCTCTCTCGGTGCTACATGAATATATCTTGAAGAATTATATGCTAATAGTTAAAAGTAATGGGAGATTTTGTACATATTTTCCAATAAGGTTGAATTATGAAGTTCTCTTTTATTTTAACTTGATACTTACCTACAATTTCAGAGCTCCCACTCCCCATCCTTGATCCTTCCTTATCCCAAATTTGGAAATGTTATAAAAAAAAACAAAGATACTCGCCTCTTATGGCTGATGTGTCTCCCACTGCCCCCCTCCTCTTTTAGCATCAGTATTTGCCATTCTATTCCTCACCACAAAATGGGCTAAAAAGTTCATGAGGTAGATCCTGATCTTAACTAGAGTAATCACTTGTTCTTTTAGACTGTTATTTTATACCCCATGTGCAGAATTTGTTCGTTCTTTCATTGGTGTCTTGAGAGCTGTAACTCAATGTGTTTGAATGAATATATTGTACTTGTCAAAGGCCAACAGCCTGTACTGGTAAATATTTTGGATTTTAGTCTGCTTAATGATCCAGCTGTCTTGTCAGGGCAGGATTTATCCTGACAGCTAAAGTCATAGAAATTATGGCTGTGTTATGCCATTATTAAATTACTCAAAAGCCTCAAATTTATTAAGTTTGTAATTGTTTATCAGGTTTTAAAATTTGGTATAAACGATCTCATTTACATCTAATATTTCAGAATGTTTAAGAAACTTGCATTGTAGGAGGTTATAATGTCAAATGTACAGGTTTTGGTACTATTATTTTCATTTCTTGAAAAGTTGCATACACTTTTATCAATGACAAAAAGTGTCAAATTTGTTATGAACTGTGTAATTTAAGTAGTGCAAAGTCTATCTAATGTAAAAGGATTGTAATTCAATGTGCTCCAGACATGATTATGCTCTTTCTGAAATTAATGTCTAGTTAATGGTAATTTTATTATTTTTTACATTGAAAAACTAGATTTCAAGTATAATTGAATAATAAAGATTAATAATAAGTTTACTTAACGTAAGTTTTTCAAGGAATTTGGTAAGAGGTAAGAGAGTCATTTTAAAGTCTTGCATTTCAGAGTTTTCTGTTATGGCGAGATAGCTGGGCTCTGTGAAAAGGTGCACAGCTCGGTTCATAAATTCCACTTCGTTTCTTGGCTCGTGTCATTTGTGCCCTTGACATAAAGAAGGGATAAATAACACTTTAATCATTTTACACGAATTGTGTAATAGGTTCTTGAATATCGTGTCGTTGATGTGAAAGTTATCCAGGTGTGTGTATGTTATTTAAAGAATAGGTATGTAAATCGTTGACAAAGAATCTCATTTTTAGGGTGAAGTTAATTGGATTTATGGCAAAAAAAATATTTCCTTACATTGGTCAAGGTATGAAAGTTCTATTCCCATAAAATTGCCTTCTTTGCCTGTCCTAATAACCTGTGTTTTGCAATACTGATGTGCATAAATAGCCCCATCTTCAAACAGTATCCCTCCTTGAGGAAAATCCATAACATTGTAAGAAACATATTCTACACCACCAAAATTCACAGTGCTTGGAATATCGTATTCAAAAGTTCATTATTGCCCTAAATATAGATAATTTATAATCCTCTTCCCTTCTGTTTTTAATCCCTGAGCTATCTTTATGGTTAGATAACTTGACCGTATAGAAATCTTAATATTATTAGAGTATACACTGGATCGTGGGTAGGTCCATACCCGACATTTTTTAGCCTACTTAACTTTTGTTAGATTGCCTAGCCTTTTGGCCAGTTTTTATTTTATTCGTTATAATATCGGTATCAATTTATTCTATTTGAAACTTGCGTGAACTTTGATTAGAATTAACGATTAAAATACTTCACACGGATATTTCTCAAATAACAAATGTTGATGACCAATTTACAAATAGTTATATCAAGAATATGCATAATGTAAAATGTTACAGTACAATTACAAATTTTGTTTTTCGATACCCATTAAGATTTTAATCATGCCAAACAACGAAGTATCAGCTACTGACTTTGTTAGCTATTATTTCTGTCCCTACTGTACACCATTCGAGAATACCATTGGTTTAGTTGTTTGCCCTTAATGTATCATCAAAGGCCACTCGGGCTAGAATAGTTTGCGTATTAAATTGAGAATCATAAGATTAGACTTAAATTGACCGATGGAGCTGCAAAAGTAGTTAAAATAAAATATGGGAAATTTGATATTGCAAAGCCTAGCTACCTTAGTGTTAATTTTTTTCCACAACGCAATAATGTAGGTTTCTCTCTCTATCTCTCTCTCTCTCTCTCTCTCTCTCTCTCTCTCTCTCTCTCTCTCAAAAAAAAAAAAAAAAAAAAAAAAAAACCAGAAGAGGGTAGAGCCATCAGTGCACCTCACAGGAGTCTCTGTAGGAGTTACCTAACGGCCTTGGTAACGTTCCTTCGTGTCCTATTCGCATTTTCTTTATAGACTTCGACTTTACCTGCTTTTCTACTTTTATTTTTCATTCTTCCATCTTGCCATCCTAGCTCGTGTAAGTTTTACTTCAAATTGTACTTATATGGGTTTCCCCTGGTTGCACTTGAATGCTGAATGATCTCACGGACCCAAACGCTGGGCTATATTCCTAAATTCAATCTAATCTCCCTCTTAGATAATTGCTAATCACAGGATTACCCTACCTGCACTTACACTTTCCTTCTGACCCTACCCGCACTTACACTTTCCTTCTGACCTTACTTGCAGTTACACTTTCCTTCTGACCCTACCTGCAGTTACACTTTCCTTCTGACCCTACTTGCAGTTACACTTTCCTTCTGACCTTACTTGCAGTTACACTTTCCTTCTGACCCTACCTGCAGTTACACTTTCCTTCTGACCCCACCTGCACTTACACTTTCCTTCTGACCTTACCTGCTGTTTTACTTTCCTTCTGACCCTACCTGCACTTACACTTTCCTTCTGACCCTACCCACAGTTACACTTTCCTTCTGACCCTACTTGCAGTTCCACTTTCCTTCTGACCCTACCTGCACTTAACTTTCCTTCTGACCCTACTTGCAGTTACACTTTCCTTCTGACCCTACCCCCACTTACACTTTCCTTCTGACCCTACCCGCACTTACACTTTCCTTCTGACCCTACCTGCAGTTACACTTTCCTTATGACCCTACTTGCAGTTACACTTTTCTTCTGACCCTACTTGCAGTTACACTTTCCTTCTGACCCTACCTGCAGTTACACTTTCCTTCTGACCTTAATTGCAGTTACACTTTCCTTCTGTCCCTACCTGCAGTTACACTTTCCTTCTGACCTTACCTGGTGTTGTACATTCCTTCTGACCCTACCTCCACTTACACTTTCCTTCTGACCCTACCCACAGTTACACTTTCCTTCTGACCCTACCTGCAGTTACACTTTCCTTCTGACCTTACCTGCATGTACACTTTCTATCTGACCCTACCTCCACTTACACTTTAATTCTGACCCTAACTGGACTTATACTTTCCTTATGACCCTACCTGAACTTACACGTTCCTTCTGACCCTTCCTGAACTTATACGTTCCTTCTGACCCTTCCTGAACTTACACTTTCCTTATGACGCTACCTGAACGTACACTTTCCTTCTGACCCTACCTGCACTTACACTTTAATTCTGACCCTATCTGTTCTTTCACTTTCCTTATGACCCTACGTGCACTTACACTTTCCTTCTGACCCCACCTGTACTTACACTTTCCTTCTGACCCCACCTGCACTTACACTTTCCTTCTGACCCTACCTGTACTTACACTTTAATTCTGACCCTACCTGGGCTTTCACTTTCCTTATAATCCTACCTGAACTTACACTTTCCTTCTGACCCCACCTGCTCTTACACTTTCCTTCTGACCTCACCTGCACTTACACTTTCCTTCTGACCCCACCTGCACTTAACTTTCCTTCTGACCCTACCTGTACTTACACTTCAATTCTGACCCTACCTGGGCTTTCACTTTCCTTCTGACCCCACCTGCACTTACTCTTTCCTTCTGACCCCACCTGCACTTACACTTTCCTTCTGACCCTACCTGCACTTACACTTTCCTTCTGACCTTACCTGCACTTACACTTTAATTCTGACCTTACCTGAACTGGCCCGTAACGAGTTAATTTGATTTTAAGCCACTTTGCCTCTCTAAGATGGTTGTTCATCGCACATCAGTATAGCAAAGGGATTAAAACCTATTAAATTTTTATCCTTTATATCAGTGTCTTATTTAATTGTGATGAAAATTTTTAGATGATGAATGTTGGAACTGTGTGTTTTGTGTTAGGAATTCCACAGCAAGGAATGAGGGATTGTTGTGCTAGTAGTGAATGATTGGTGTGAGGTTCTCGTGAAGAATTTAGGTTGTTGTTTTGCCAATTTACCTTCATTAGATCGTGCTAGACTGAAAGGAATAATTACAACTTTATCATGTACATTTAGGGTTTTTTTTTTTTCTTTTTTTTTTTTTTTTTAGCTTAGTTTATGAATACATTTTATTTAACTATATGAATAGGTGAAAAAATGTCCTCAGTCCATTATGCAAGTACAACACGCAGTCAGTGAGCTGATTATCTAGCTTGAAACTTTTCTCAAAAAAAGAAAGAAAAAAAAAAAAACTTTCGAAGTGTTGAGTCCTCTCTTCGATATAGTAGAGTATGAAAAAAAAAAAGGCGTTTTTCAAGCTTTTGAAATAGTTCGTCTTAATAATGTATTTAGAGTAAGATAATCACTTGAAGTTTTGGTATATGCCTAAATGTTATAAATTTTCTGAGATAACTATGCGTTTAATTAAAAAGTTTCGTTTTTTTTTTTATTATTGGAAAAATAATTCTTTAAAGATTATTTTTTTTTTTTTTTTAGAGTATCGGTGTATTTATTGTTTGATGAGAATAATGAGATAAATATTTCAGTCGTGATAAATTGACCGATAAATAAATAATAGATTATAATTTGTATATTTGCTCAGAGAAATTTGAATTTGGCACTTCTTCGTTTATTAATATATATTTTCCTAACAATAATTAACTTATATAGAAGCTTTAATTATTGACCCTGTGTATATTACGAAAACGATTTAATTTTCATACTGAATTAAAACGCATAATGAATTCATTGTTATCAAATGCTTTATGTTTGTTAAATGCTGGGTATTATAGAAAATTAAGTAACGAATAATCGAAATTCATTGCCTTACATTTAAAGGTATTTAGGAGCTCAGACGTTCATATTCCGAACATTAATAAAATCATATCTGTTCTAAATCTGTTTATCTTGTTAAATATCGTACCTGTCAAAGGTGATCTCTGTCTGTCTCTTGTGTCTGAGCTAATTTTGATAACTTTAATAAGTTATTTTGAACTTCATTCGAGGCTGGGTTACTCTAAAGTCTGTTAAGTACAAAAATCCAGACAGTATCAAATGATTTTCATTACTAAAATCGCTTGCATAATCATTTTGACCGTAACTAGTTAAACATTAAGTTACACAGGACCTGCGTTTAATATGCAATAGATAATAATGATTCTTTTTAAGATTTTTACCATCCACAAGAGAAATAAACTTGTTGGATTTTATTTTTTTTTTATCTTTTATCAAAAAGTTAAATTACATCTTCTTTACAATCACAATATTTACAGTATAATTACATTCAATTGAATTTTTCTATAAATAAGGATTGATTTCGTTTGATTATTGGCTGAGGATATTCTGTAATAAGGGAATATATGCTCATGATAGTATAGCAAGGGATTATGAGCAAAGGAAAGTATAGAAAGAGATCGTAAGAGGAGTGTATTGTAAATAATTATATGATGATGATAGTAAATTATAATCTGGCTTATATGCCGATAATAGTATACTGTAGTAAGGGATCATAGACTGAAGATGGTATGTTAAAGAACTATAAGCTGAGGATAATATCTTGTGGGAGTGATTTTGTTTAATTTCAATGTTATGTAAGCTAGACCTACTCATTTCCAGGAGTATTGTACATTTTTCGAGTATTGGTTGTAGGCCTAAGTTATATAAATTTTTAATTAAAACATTGTACCTCCAACAATAGGTAAATTTTCAATTAGAATCATGTTTCGTAAAATTGTCAATCTGCATGTAAAAATAGTATTTTCGTAGTTATCTTTTTCTATATATAGTTTTATAAAATCAAAATTTTGCTGTTTAGAATAGTGTCATTAGTTTTAGAAAGTGTTTCAGGTTAAACTCGCTTTCCAGCGTTGCTTTTTCTAAGGTTTTTATTTGAGAACTTTATTGCACAGCTAAGGTGATTAGGTGTCCACGAGTAAGATGAATGCGTACTTCGGTCCGATCTGACTGTCTGCTGGGAGAGGCAGCAAGGATGGTCAGGGCAGTAGTCTTGCTCGTGTCTTCTCTTTTATTCGACTCAATCATGTGTATGAAATGGGGCGAGACTGGGAGGCATCTTGGCATTTGTGAATCTTGTCTGCTTTTGACCGAGCTTCAGGTGTCTGTAGTAATGGATCGCTCTGAAATTGCAACAAAGGCTCAAGAATGATTCTCTTACTTCTTTTAGATTTTTATTTTGTCTTCCATTCTAGAAATATCAAAAAATTTTGTTTCTTGTCTGGGTAAAATTTCATGTTTCATTAGATAATCAACGTAACAATAATTGGTGGAATCTGCCTTATAAGCTTAGTAATGTAAATAATTATATAACTGTTTTAACGTTTAACTTCAGGAGAGCTGTAAACTATTCTTGAACTATTTAAATTACAATCCCGATATCAATGTTTGTAAAATTATCAATAAAAAAGAGAAAAAAAAAGAAGGAAAAGGAAAGCATTCAAGGGCCTAGTAACATTGCTTCCTTAGAAGAAAACTTTGCTTAAGTGTCCGGTTACTAGGTGGGAAAGGGGATTGCCTTGGTGGGCTTTCCTTTATCCTTCTTTTTTTTACTAATAATTTTATCATTCTATTAGAGGAAGCACTACTTACGTTATACACAATCATGCTGTGTGTAACCTCAAATGCTGAGCTTCAAACGCATCAACAGTAACGTGTTCTAAAGAAAGAAAACGAATACTGACAAGGTAATCAAAGAAAACGGTACCTTCTGTCATTCCGCGCACCATGTTCGATGAAGAGTGACTCCTCTAAAAGCCATTCTTGTTCGAACTGCGAGCGTAATGCATGACAAACGTTAAGTTTTCTTTGGAAATAGTGTGTTTAAAGCTTTCAGAAAATGTGGTTTACATGAATCTGATACTTATATATGTCATTGATTTCATAGTGTTTGTGTTTCCATCATATAACTAAACTGATTACACTGAAACCTGTCTTATGTTTGACATTCAATTTTCTACAATAAAAGTCTTAACTTATTTGTTTTTCTTCTGCCATATTGTGTTTATTGGAAGTCCATAAAATTTAGACACTTGTGTATCTAAAATCTTAATTTAATAGCTTCAAGATTAAATAAGAGGCTTTTGAGGAATATCAATTAATGGAAATAAGGCCTTTATTATTATAACTTTAGTCAGGAAAAAGCCTACTTGGCAGAAGGGTTGGATTAATATGTGGACTTTGGTCCTAAATAAACCGCACCCAGTTTCGGCCATCTTGACTTTCAATATTTCACAAAATACTGGTACTGCTGCTCTCATCCCCAATGGGGGTTGGTGGTTGAACGAACTTTGTACGTGGGGGATAACAGTCTAAACGGTTAAGTGGCTAGGTGAGAGAGAGGACTATTTCATGAGCCTTTTGCCCCATTTTTCGTGGGGAAGATGGCATTTTGCTGGTACTAGAAGGGGAAGGGGGGCGATTGGGGAGAACACTCTGTCATATGAGGTTTATTTCTTAAATTTTGTTTTTCTATTCCGTTTTCTTTTCATTTTCATTCCGTTTTCTTCTTTTCCTCTTCATAACGTTTTCTATTTTAATGTACAAGGTGGACTAAATTAAACATTGTAATACCTTTTATATGCATTTTATTTACGATTTCTCCAAATATAACAATGTTTGACTATGCAAAAAATATATTACGAGTTTAATTTACATGATATACTAAAATTTAATTACTACGAAGGTCTCTTACATATAACATGCAAAATTTTCAAGATACATATTAAACAGCACAAATACCAAGAGTTAAGATTTCAAATACATAGTTGTAAATATAGGCGCTACTCTATAAGCATTGTCATGACGAAAACACTTAAAATACAATAGAGATAATTTATGGTACAAAAAAGTATATACTTGTCATACCACCAATATAGCAATATGGGCATTACTCGCTACTTCAGTCGTACTCTAGTCTCACTATCAGATATGGAAATTCTAATTCGTAATACTAATTACTTGAAAAGCCATTTAGAATCAACTTTGTTCATAACAGGAATAACACTTTACTGGGGCAATCGTAGGATTTAGCAAGTGGGGTGGGGTCGTTTACTTAATGTTTCACCATAATTGTAAATTCTAGACGTTAGCTTATTTTCCAAATTGTAACGGATGGATAAAGTCTTACATAAACTCTACACTGAAAACCCTGCTGGGTAAAAAAAAAAAGGTCTTATTCGACCTATACAGACAAGCAAACTCTGTCCATTATGGCATTTAGTATCAATATTAAAAAGATTGCGAGTATGCAAATTTAGTTTTTAAAAATAAGACTTACATTTCTATCTCAAGTTTGAGAATTAATGAACTTGTGTTTCATTTCAGTCATGGGTGAATAAGTTGATTCTTATTAGCTGTTCAGATATCTCATTACTCAATATTATGAATAAATCCTTCTAGCTCTATAATGAACCTAGGATATGATGATAGTAGTCCGCAATGTCCATAATAATAAACAACAACAAATGCAGTGATTTCTTGTCCACTGTAGGGCTAAGGCTTCAAATATGTCCTTTTCATGTCTGTAGTTTGGCCATTACAAATTGGTGATGATGGGAGAGTTTACTTAGATTGCTCACAGCAAACCATCCTAGTATGGGTGACCCTGACTAGCACAGCTTTTCTGGCCATGGCGATAATATACATAAACCATTTTACCATGTTAAGCTAACCCCACTCAGAGGGAATTTTTAGCCCTTGATGTTCAAATACTGGATCATCTACCTTTACTCATTGAATATAAGTACACATACTATTACCTATGGTAAGTCACTTTTTGCCATACATTATCATTCAGGATCATTGCCTTTGAATCTTCAAAGTATTTTTGCCCATAATTGACATTAATTTACAACCAAATATTTGAAGTAATCAATATAACCAATGTACATTTAATTTTTAAACAAAAATCTCATGTCCAAGTTATAAGAATTAATAATTGTATCTAATAATGTCGTAAATGACAAAACAGTTTTTTATTCTATATAAAAAGAAACATTGTAAGCATTTGGAATCTGGTTAATTGTCATTTATAATCCATATCCTATTTATATGGTTATTATTTTAGATATGCAAAGTAAATCTACATATAAAACTACTTTTGTTAGGTTTAAAAGATATAACCCACATTTCTATTGCAATTAAAAATCTCAACCAGAATGCTAGCCTCTAAATCTGTAAATGTTATTACTTTAAAAGTACTAACATATAAAATTCATACTACACAATGTTACACAAAGGAATCTTTTTGGCAATTTTGTTTAACCTCCCTATATTATTATTACAAGCTAAGCCATAACCCTACTTGGAAAAGCAAGATGGAATACGCCCAAGGGCACCAACAGGAAAAAAAGTAATTATTTCTCCCTTTGTCCTAAATAATTGATCACGACCTTATCATTTTATTCCTCCAAAGAAATGACTTGGTACAATTCCCCCTCCTGAATTCCTTTAAATTTAACATACGTATCAGGAACTAGATGTGTCTGAGCTCTCTCTTCACATATTAACCTTAACTTTTATTATGTATAATTCCTCCTTTAAGCCTTTCAGGAATATTCTAAGTTTTACATTAAAACCTGTCTTAGAACATCCAGATTTTATATATATATATATATATATATATATATATATATATATATATATATATATATATATATATATATATATATATATATTATATATATATAATATTGAAACTACTCCTTTAAGCCTTTCATAAATAAATAACGTTTTTACATTAAAACCTTTCTTAGAACATTCACTTTAAAAAAAATGTTTCATGAATATTGATTTAAAACCATTTTACTATTGGTTTCCTTAGCTTTCAAGATGATCAAGCAAAAGTAATGCTTCCATGGAACTCATTAAATTACCATTCCTTTCATCAGACCTAATTTGAATTTGATTTGTAAAATGCTCCAAATATACAACTATTATTACCTACATAGACTACATTGTACACTAGCAAGGGCAAGTTGATAACATTATCTGTATTACTGTTTTTAGAATGATTTATTGTTAACTTATTCTCATTATTTATTTATTTCCTTATTTCCTTTCCTCATTGGCCTATTTTTCCCTATTGGAGTCCTTGGGCTTATAGCATCTTGCTTTTCCAACCAGTATCCAAAGCTTAAAATCAGTGTAAAAGAGACTTTACCCTTTTAATTACAATTGTGTCCTAATATTTTGAGAAAAAAAAAAATCTACTACAAACAAGCATTTGGATTGTTATCCGTGCCCAGAATAGTTAAAATATTATTTTGGGAAAATTATCAATTTAGCAAAAAACACTAAAACATGCCTGATATGAAGTTTTAATATTAAACTAAACACCTGAGACAAAACAGTTTAAAAAAAAATTTAAACACTTTGAAAGGCATATTTTTTATTATGAATATAACCTTGATTTCAAGATATATATGAGAGAGAGAGAGAGAGAGAGAGAGAGAGAGAGAGAGAGAGAGAGAGAGAGAGAGAGAGAGAGAGAGAGAGAGAGAAAAAAAATAACTTTCTGATGCTTAAATATGAGATTAGAGGCCTTACACACAATGATTCCCTTCACAAATATTCAGAATTATTGTATTCATGACTTTTCTTGCTTCCAGTTACATAAGATAAATGGATTTGTTGTTTGCAAAATATGTTGAACTATTTGATAAGTAAAATGGAAAATCTTTAACTGAATATGAAAGAAATATTCTAGTACTGGGGTGTTACACAAAATTTTTATTCAAACAGATTATGCCATTATTGTAAGAGAAGTAAATTTGACTTATTTTAAAACATGTAAGTCAAGAGCACTGGCAAGATGTGGTTAATTAAAGAGCCAGACTTTTATATCCAAAAGGTACTATCTTAAGTATATCTGCTTATACCTTGTTACAAAAACATTGGCATAGATATGACATTGTGTAAAAAGAATATTTAATGACAGTTGCTAATAATCAGATGACAGTACCGAAAGACAGATAATATGGTTTATACAGACAAAGATGAAAGGATATTCATTGAGTTGAAATAGTTAATTGTAGGTTATATTCACATGGAATTAAGGTACTTTAATATACTGATTGTATAAGGAATTTGAATCAACTAGCAAAAATATAATTAATATAAATTTTCCGTCACTCATATTTTTAGAGAACTTGTTTACAGTACAGTACTTTACAAAACTCTACAGCAGATGTTAAGAGGTCCAGAGGAAATTGACATTTGATTTAACAGCTAGTTATTGAAAATTTAAATCACGAACAACAAATTTCTAAGGACGAAACTCTTCCTTGTTTATATTGGTCTTAATTGGTTTTAATACTCAATTTCCTTCTTTTTTCAAAAGCATCTTCATACATAAAATACAATATATTCAAGACCCAAAATTATTCTGGCTGATTATTTCAAAGGTTATATAAATACATCAACATTCGATAAATTCATATTCTCTAACTATTTTTTAGGTAACTGAACAAGTAATTGCACTATATTGATATCAAATAATAATTAGGAGACTGCAATCAAGTTTTAATTAGAAATCAAAGCAACTCACTAATGTTGATCAGGACCTAATTTTCAAGCTGAAATTTGGGTGCTTAGAATTTACTAGCACAAAATATCGTGTTTTTTAATGCAAAGTTGCATAGGATTAGAAACTAGCTATAATTATTTGATTGTGCACAGACTGTGTACAGATTAAGAGCAAATAAAATACTTATTACTAGACTAAGTAATAGCAAACAGTTTCAACAATCAAATTCCAATGCTTCAAGGAATAGAGACTTGGATAAACTTGAAATATGGTAATATCTTAATTGTAAAAAAAAATATATTACCCAAAAACTATATTTTTTCTTAATCTTTAGTTACTGATGGCTATAGAACCTAATGGATATATATAACTCTGATCAATTGAACATCTCCAGATATTTGTATCACTGTAATGAATGCTATATCTAATAAGGGTAATTTACTACTACAGAAAACACTTTGATAGTAGAGACTATTCCGCAGTCCGTTTGATATCAGGAATCAATAAAATTATCCGATTATCTTGTCTTCCTCGGATACACAATGGATGTTTTCCTGTAGTAAATACAAGATTTTTCGCTACTAATATTCCTCTTGATGTCAATGGGAATGTGCACATTTGCATTTCTAATTTCCTGGGTTTGATGATTCTAGTCTGAAAAAATAAAGGATATTAATTGTGGGCCTACAGATATGGGTCTTATTCAAATATTTTATTGTACATTTCAATACCAAGACTATACTTTTAGTAGTATAACTCTCTACGATAAACTATAAATATGAAATATTCTAATGTATTTAATATAAAATACAGGTAGAAGAAATAATAAACTAGACATGTTCATGGCATTTACAATAGCAAATATCACAAGTAAAATTAGATCTCGTAAAGCGAAAAAGTATTACTGCCTGAATGCTAACAAGGAAATGCTGCAGTACAACAATGGAATGTCTGGCCTGAGGTAATCCACTGACTAACGAGTCTTTTAATTTTCAAGGGAGAACAATAAACCAGAATTCCCTGAATAAAACATTCTACCTCATACCCCCAGGATAACTGGTCAAATACATACGATACTCATAAAATGTTCATAAAAAAAGGTTTGTTTAAATTCTGGGCAAAAAAAGGGGTTTATTGACATGGTAAGTTTCCGGTGCAAATTTTTACTTAGTAGGAAAGAGTTCAGTACTGTGCAAAGGAATAATTGGTGTGGTGTTTTTACTATTTAAAAAAAAAAAAGACTAATAACTTCCTGGATATATGAAACAAATGTATCATTCTCCTAACTGAAATGGCACACACAATTTTCAATTGATATTGTATGGATCCTGCAGAAACTAATTCAAGCTATCCTATCACATTGATTAATGTACTCAAGTGGTTTTGCTGGTTAACACACTCACACTCTCTCTAGATTTCTCTCTAGATTAGTTCATTGACAAGCTTATTCAATGCTATTGTTTTTGACTTCCTGGGTTATGTCATTCATGGACTACATGAACCAAATATTAAACTGACAACCTGGTCTGACCGGAATCATGTCTTTTACGATAATAAACATACGTACAATGTCGTTTTCCAATGATTAAACAATGTTACCTCAAATCAATGAAAAATCAGTCCACCCTTATCTATCAATTGTGTAATCCTGCCTTTATCCAACACTGTCTGGCCTATCCTATCTTTGTCTTTTGACTGGCCTATTATCTAAATGAATTATTAATCTCATCTTTCATCAACTAACAAATTAATAATTGTTTTTACTATTAGTATTAACATCACCGAATCTCTAGCGAGAGTTTTCATGGAATTGCAGGATCACAGGATTTAGTGCCCCTTTGCATGAATTCAAGCATCAAGTTATATATTATATTTAACAATCTAATGAAAACTATGACTTAGGTTAAGCCATCTATCCAATAACTCTAGGAATGCTAAAAAATGCAACAAAATTAGAAAGTACTTTTTATTTTTCTTAACTATATAAACCTGAGTTCTTTATATAGGAGGATATAACAGCACAAGCTGGTGCCTAGCCGTAAAAGTAACACCATTCCAGGATCTCTCACTCCTTCTGTAAGGGATGAAGATTCATAGTGCCCCCTCCCTCAAAGAAAAGGAAAGTAATTCATTCTTGCCCTGCTAATCACCTTTGCTGGGAGGAGAGGAAGATGGATCAAGGCATGGTTTCTTGGATTTAAGTTCATCTAAGCATGGTTTCTTGGATTCAAGTTCATCAAGGCATGATTTCTTGGATTCAAGTTCCTCTAAGCATGGTTTCTTGGATTCAAGTTCATCTAAGCATGGTTTCTTGGATTTAAGTTCATCAAGGCATGGTTACTTGGATTCAAGTTCATCAAGGCATGGTTTCTTGGATTTAAGTTCATCAAGGCATGGTTACTTGGATTCAAGTTCATCAAGGCATGGTTTCTTGGATTCAAGTTCATCAAGGCATGGTTTCTTGGATTCAAGTTCATCAAGGCATGGTTTCTTGGATTCAAGTTCATCAAGGCATGGTTACTTGGATTCAAGTTCATCAAGGCATGGTTACTTGGATTCAAGTTCATCAAGGCATGGTTACTTGGATTCAAGTTCATCAAGGCATGG
Source organism: Palaemon carinicauda (assembly GCF_036898095.1). Lineage (NCBI taxonomy): Eukaryota > Metazoa > Arthropoda > Malacostraca > Decapoda > Palaemonidae > Palaemon > Palaemon carinicauda. The sequence continues at coordinate 131,719,132 of NC_090737.1, forward strand.
TTACTTGGATTCAAGTTCATCAAGGCATGGTTACTTGGATTCAAGTTCATCAAGGCATGGTTTCTTGGATTCAAGTTCATCAAGGCATGGTTTCTTGGATTCAAGTTCATCAAGGCATGGTTACTTGGATTCAAGTTCCACGCTGTAAACTGCTGAAGCAAGAGATGGCAATCATATTCTATCCTTCAGAATGGCTAGCATCACAGGAAAATATATGCCATTTTCCTACTCACTTTGCCAAAAATCACCTGAGTTCGAGCAGATCCAATTGAATGACCTGATAACTTTTGGAAACACTCAAAGCAACTTTAGGTCTTGGGAGGTAAAGACTCGACTACCCTGGCTCTTCAGGAGGGTAATCATAATTCTCTTGAAGAGCCCAGGATTGGGGACTAAGCAACATCATTATTCCAGAAATTGGGGGGCTTCCACAATAAAGAAAGAGATAAGTAGCTCACCCAGATACTATTAAACCTGTGACTGCTAGAGTGATCAGGGTCTAAATATCTTCTATCGACTGGTGAGTTGTTAGAGAAACGGCAAGAAAGGCATAATTCTTGGAAGGCATCTTCAACTTTAATCCAAAAGGCTTTATGTCATACGGCATGGCAAACAGAAGTAATGGTGAAAAACTAAGCCTTTTCTGTCACACAGTGATTTAAAGATAGCCTAAATACATACAATGAAAGTAAAGATTTAGTGTGTTTGCTCAATCAATACTCTTGCTTGAGAGAACCCTGCGCAGCAGTTATCAGGTCTTCTACTCATAAGAGCACTTGTTTGAAAAGTGTTTGAAAACAGGGCCCCTTTGTGAATTTAGGAATGGCTGGAAGCATTTATTGGCATACATCACTACCAAATGCATTAGGAAAACTAATAAAGAAGTTCTGCAAGCATTCCTGGTAGGTTGAGACAGGAGTAATCCTTCCTCCTATCACATCCTCTGGACGGGAGGGAATTCAGTCAAGCATCTCATCCATTCTCCGCAAAACGGAGCTTGTCATGCAACTACTAAGGTGGTATTATTATTATTATTATTATTATTACTAGCTTAGCTACACCCTAGTTGGAAAAGCAAGGGCTCCAGCAGGGAAAACTAGTCCAGTGAGGAAAGGAAATAAGGAAATAAACTACAAGTAATGAAAATTAAAATTAAATATTTTAAAAACATTAACAACATTAAAACAGGTATTTGATATAGAAACTAAAAAAGGACTTATGCATGCCTGTTCAACATAAAAACATTTGCTGCGAGTTTGAAGTTTTGAAGTTCTACAAGCTGGATGGAACTGTCCGGGAAGATCTGAATGTAAAGGATGGTCAGAATTATAAAAATTCTTATGCAACATGCATAATGAACTAATATAACAGCGGTGCCAGAGATTAATATCTAGATCAGGAATGAGAAATTTAATAGACCGTAAGTTCCTGTCCAACAAATTAAGATGAGAATCAGCAGCTGAAGACCATACTGGAGAACAATACTCAAAACAAGGTAAAATGAAAGAATTAAAACACTTCTTCAGAATTGATTGATCACCAAAAATCTTGAAAGACTTCCTCAAAAGCCAATTTTTTGTGCAATTGAAGAAGACAGACCTAATGTGTTTCTCAAAAGTAAATTTGCTGTTGAGAATCACTCTTAAAATTTCAAAAGATTTATACAAAGTTAAAGAAACATTATCAATGCTCAGATCCGGATGTTAAGGAGCCACAGTCATTGACCTACTTACAATCATACTTTCGAGTCTTGTTAGAATTCAACTTCACACCACATAATTTCCACCACGCACCAATTCTAGCTAGATATCTATTAAGGGAGTCAGCAACCCCAGATCTACATTCAGGAGAAGGAATTGATGCAAAGTGTAGCATCATCTGCATATGCAACAAGCTTGTTTTCTAGACCAAATCATATGTCATGTGTATATAGTATGAAAAGTAATGGACTAAGAACACCACCCTGAGGAACACCAGATATCACATTCCTATACTCACTATGGTGCCCATCAACAACAAAACATTGTGATATATCACTTAAAAATTCAATAATGATCCTAAGAAACGACCCACCCAGTCCCAACTCTTTGAGTTTGAAAACAAGGGGCTCATGATTACCATGGTCAAAGGCAGCACTAAAATCAAGGCCAATCATACGAACTTCCTGACCACAATCAAGGGATTTCTGTACAGCATTGGAGATTGTAAGAAGGGCATCACATGCTCCAAGGCCTTTACGAAAATCAAATTGCAAACTAGTGAATAGATGATTACCTTCAGCAAACCTATTAAGACGTTTTGTCAAAAGACGTTCAAAAACTTTAGATAACGAGGGAGTTATGGATATTGGGCGGTAATCAGTTGGACTTGAGCTACCACAAACTCATTTACATAGAGGAGTAACATTACCAATTCTCCCACAAGTGTTATAAGCTCCTCTTCCTGGTAATTTGTGCAAAATAACAGATAACTTTGGAGCTAAGAAATCTGCAGTCTTTATAAAAAAAAAAAAACAAAGGAAAAATACCATTTGGGTCTAAACCTCGAAAAGCATCAAGGTCCATCAAGTGTATTAATTTCACGAGATAAAAAATCTCAACTAGTTAGGGTAGTTTAGCCACGGGAAAACAGGAATGAGAAAGTCCGAGTTTCTCATTACTCTGCTTGCTGTCAAACATCATCTGCCAAAAGGGTTGCCTTTTCCTTTGAACAGTGACAGAGCCATCTGGTTTAAGTAAAGGAGGAACTGTTGCATCTACACCAAAGAGAAGAGATTTAAGGGTAGTCCACCACTTATGCTCCTGGGTTGTACCAGAAAGGGTTTCTTTCATGGTTAAATTGTTTTCTTTTTCAGTTGAAGCATAAACTCTCTGAGCAAAAGCTCTAAGCTGAGTATAGTTATTCCAGGTCAAATCTGATCTGTTTCCATTCCAAAGATGATAGGCCCCCTGCTTTTCCAAATAAGCACATCTACTATCATCATTGAACCATGGTTTGTCCTTAACTCGGTACCTTAGTACACGAGAAGGGATACGCCTATCAATTATGTTGACTAGATTGACATTCAAAGGGATTACAGAATCAACACTACTATACAATTGTGACCAAATCAAGCCCAAAAGATCATGCAAAATTCCATTCCAGTCTGCTTGCGAATTCATATAAATCTTACATGAGTAAGATACATCAGGGTCAGGCTGCTAAGTCTTCACTACTAATGAAATCAATGCATAATTAGATGTCCCAACTGGAAAACCAACCTTACTTGTTATAATGCCAGGGGAGTCAGTGTATACGAGGTCCAAGCAGTTACCCGACCTGTGAGTAGCTCACTTATGATTTGCTCACAGCCTGATTCAAAGACAAAGTCTAAAGCTCTTAAGCCATGGCGATCAGGAGAAACAAAATCTAACCACTCCTTATGGTGAGCATTGAAATCACCAATAAAGACAAAGAAACCTTTCGATCATCATCTCGTATCTTAGCCATAATGGTAAGACGACAATCGAAGATACAACCATCCATATCAGGATTCCGGTAGATCGAACACAAATATTACCTGAATCTCATGACATCCACATTCATAGCAGGACTTATGAGAAGCAGGGTACTCAGTCCTAATATACACAGCCATTCCCCTGGCTCTAGAGATGGCATCGCGTTTCAATATTATTGGCTTCTTAAAACCAGTTATAAGGAGCTCAGATGAGTACCTCATATTAGAAATCAAAGTTTATGAGCACAAAAGAATATCATAATGTCTGGACGCAACTGTAAGGTCTTGAGTATTTGCATGAAGACCACGAATATTGCAATATAGTAAACAATATTGATAAAATCTATAACGTAATGGTCCCGGATTTTGCTCAATGTCTCCAGAGAGCATAAGAATTAATTGTAATAAAAAAGATACATCATACTTAAAGACCAAATAAACAAGAATGATAAGAATATGTACAGAAATATAAAGCAATTGATCAAACTCATAGACTAGAAAAAAAGTCTGAAAAATTGGTCAACATGGAGCCGATACACCATGCAAAGCTAAATACCCTCCAGGATAGCCACTTCAACTGAAGGGAGGACAGTAAGGACAGTTTTGAAAAGGAAAAGAATCAGATAAGGAAAAGGCAACCTCTTGACAAACTACCAGGCATCCATGGACACACTATTAAGCCTACCCACACACAATAAAAAACAAAGGGAAAAAAAAAGAAAAAAAGATAGAAGTGCCCGAGTGTACCCTCAAGCAAGAGAACTCTCTCCCAAGACAGTGGAAGACCATGGTACAGAGGCTATGGCACTGCCCAAGACTAGAGAACAATGGTTTGATTTTGGAGTGTCCTTCTCCTAGAAGAGCTGCTTACCATAGCTTGAGTCTCTTCTACCCTAACAAAGAGGAAAGGAGCCACTGAACAATTACAGTACAGTAAATAGCCCCTTGATCAAAGAAGAAGCGGTTGGTAATTTCAGTGTTGTTAAGTGTATGAGAAAAGACGAGAATGTGTAAAGAATAGGCCAGACTATTCAGTGTATGTGTAAGCAAAGAAAAATTGAGCCATAACCAGAGAGAGAGGGATCCAATGTATTACTGTCTGGCCAGTCAGCAGTAGTATTCCTGGTGTCACCCAATCCAAAGGTAGACGAGCTCAGGTTGCAAATCAAATTTATGAATAAATGGAGAAATTACTAGGTGGCCATGAGGGACTGGCCTTTTCTTCAACAGGGGAAGTATCTGAAGCTGTCATCTTTGTCTATATGGAAGGTACTGTAAAAACAGTTAGCACTGCTGCTAGGATTGTATGTCAGAAGCCCTCATCCCCATCAAGACAAGTAACAGTCAGTCCCAGTGGTTAAGGGATTTTCCTGCAGGAGGTAAAAGGGCGGCAATCAGCGAGATGCATGTGTGAATGAGTGTGTATTGAAAGTGCTCAAAAGACTAAAGTGAACACCTGGGGGAGTGGTAGCTAGCCTAATGCACCTCTTTAAATTGGCAACTACTTTCCCACAAAGATAAAACAGATAAAAAATCCTGTAGGACATAGGGAACAGACCAAATAGTATGTGTCCTTCAAGTGTTAAGGAATGTCGTCAGCATCATTCCTATGATGAACTGTACTCTGATAGTCATAATCAGTCTGAATTGTGTCTGGAGAACAAAATATGACCGTTCTCCAAATTATATGTACACTATTCCACTCATGAGTCAACTGTATTAGTCTGTCAATTTTCTTGGCAGCCATTGTGTCACCTCCCTTCCTACCATTACGGGATGAGTTTTAGTAAATCACAAGCAAAACCAACAAGCAGGTCTAGAATATTGCACTTACCGGCATGTAATCACTTATAGAAGCTGTAGAAAGTCACAGAGTTCTGTGATTATTTTTGCAATTTCCTCCTCCTCCCTTCCTTGGGCACTGTCTGAACCTTGCCAGGGAGGAAGAGCCAGATATTTTCTCAGAGCTCGCTAAAGGTTGATGACCTTCAAATGGCTTTCGTTGATGGGCCTGGGTTCTTAGGGCTAGCTGTCAGTAAAAAGAGCAAATCTGCTTGTTCACTCTTCCACCATTACCGTTCTGATGTCATTCCCTCCAAGAGAACAAAATGCAACTATTGTACCAATGACTTCCTTAAGGGGTAACTATCTTTGACAATCATATTCTTTTTCCCTGGGTTTCAAATGGCCCATCAAGGCAGCTTTGTTCTTGGTGCTTGCTCAGATCAATTTAGTGTACTTGTATTTGAGCTTTGATTTACCCTAGGTCATAGTGCAGCAAATAGCTGGGTGATCACACCTCTTATATAACTTTTAAGCTAGCCAATGAAGTAAATTCCCCGAAAAAGACTAAGGTGTCAGGACATAAGTGTCCTCATTCCATTTGGATCCTTACTGCCAGTGCGGACTCTTCTGGTTGATTGATTGGGGAGGATGTCTGTAAAAAGCCCAGGAACCATGATGTTATCAATCATTATAGCGAAAGGAATTTCATTAGAGGAAGTCAGAACTGAAATACTGGTGCCTTCTTCCCAAATAAATACATAATGGACCTTGATCAGAGACGAACCTTGCTGACAACAGTGTGCATGACATGGCATCAGTGTTTGTACAAGTGCAGAGATCAGAATTGAAAAATTCCATTCCAACATTTCGCGTACATTAATGATGGATGAGGCTGAATGCGGAAAGACCTAGGTTGAGGAAGAGTATCAGCAACTTGGGAGATCTCGTGCAATGATGTCACCAAAGTGTACCGGGAACATCCCTTGGAAGGAAATGAACAAGGGCTTCTGCCAACATCCCGAACAGCAGTGTTTGTGCTCGGTTTCACATAGAACTGAGTACCAGAAGCATGAGTACCCATATTCCATACTGAAATTCCTTCCTGGGGGTCAGATTTTTGGTAAAATGCTGCGTCTCCTACAAAACTATAGAGGGAATGACCAAGTCTCGAGCGACTAGGCCAGATCGGTCATCCTGTGCTTGTGACTACTGCCGCATTTTTTTCTATGGTAGGAGAGTTCTGAAAGAACAGGTAATTGGAACAGCTGAACTAGTTCCCGGGTGGATAAAGGGGATGAACCCTCAAGAAATGAGTGTAAACTCCAATCATTATTGCAGATCATGAAGTTCCCAATAGTAAGTTTCCCAAGTGCTATACATGGCGGTAGAAATTCCGACTTCAGAAGGTGATTGTATGGTTTCTGGTTACGGTACATAAATGTAGAGTTCCCGATCACACTAGGCATAGATTTCCTAATCACAGAGACATTCATTTAGTTCCAGATTGTGGTAGGTGATCGTAGAGTTCCTAATTGCGGTAGACATTTACAGATTACCAAATCACAGCAAGTGAACATAGATTTTCCAGTCAAGGTAGATGATTGTAGATTTCCCAATAATGGAATTATTTTTACTAGCCAATCTAAAACCCTAGTTGGAAAAGCAGTATTCTATAGTATCAAGGGTTCCAACATGATTAACAGAGTAGTGATGAGAGGAAATAATGAAAAAGATAGTGTGCCCCAGTGTACCTTCAAGCAAGAAGACTAACCCAAGACATTGCAAGATCATGGTACAGAGGATATGGCACTATCCAAGATTAGAGTACAATAAGTTGATTTCAGTGTGTCCCTCTTCTAGAAGAGCTACTTACATGTCTAATCTCTCTCCTGCCCTTATGAAGATTGTAAAGTACCTGATCACGGTAACATATCTAATTTCATTATTACAGACCACGGGCGATCCCATGCGAAAATGCCAATCATGAAGAGCAAGCGTAAGTCAACCTATTTTCCAGGGAGCGAACAATTCTAACATTCCCCCAAAGACAAAACACAAAGGGGAAAGCACAAGGAAACCTTGCTCTCATACCGGTAACATCTCATACCGTGTACCTATGATGAGAACAGACCCAAGTTATCTTTCTATTGTATCATGTAATTGAAGAGCAAAGAAGCAGATGGTAGGTGCTCTGAGACCCAAAGTCATTGAAAAAGATATGTGAAGTGTCTAATTGTGGGGCATTCCACAAGAGTGGGATATATATGAACTTTATTAATCAAATGTATTCTTGGGTAATAATAATTTCTGGTGCATAATTTCTGGTGCATAACCCCTCAAAACTTTGTAAATAACTGAATCAGGTTGTGTAGTGGCCTTTGTCCCCTTGGAGAAATCAAGACCTCAATTTCAAATGAGGCTGAATGTTAGCAAAAGGTTTGTGAGAATTTGCATCCCATACCGCCCAGAGTGGGTACCTTCATGGTACGAAAAATTTACTGTTGGTAATGATCTCTGCAAGTTCCACCCTTACATACTCCAAGACTGTCAGAAACATGTGGTTACATTAGTTGGATCTATTTATACGACGTCTTGCTCTTCAAGGCGAGGCAAATCAACTAGGTATGATGAGTCTGCTGACCGAGATGAGTCAACTGGGTGTGACAAGTCTGCTGGACAAGACGAGTCTTGCTGGGGAATGGACGAATCCAATTCCCGCTGGAGGAATCCTCTGAAGGGGACACCGAACAGGTGAAGGAAGTCTCGCCGAGCACGGGAAAGGCGACCAATATCTGCTGCCCGTCGGCAATTTTCCCTGCAAGCAGGAAGATTGCCGAACAGTGGCTGGTGGAGGGACTCCCCCCCCGGAAGGACAAGTCCCAACAACTGGAGGCGAACCTTCGGGCAGCACACACTGTTCCCTCTCAATGAGTTGTAGCTCAAATTGAAGGTTGACTTCGAGTGTTAACCGAGAACAAAACCAAAGCTTGTTCTCTGGGTTCCCACCCAAGCGGTTACCCACAAAGAACTCCGGAGAGGACCTGATCCTATGTACGGTTAAGTCCGATGTCAGTGCGAAGGACAGAAATGGACCGAACAGGTGACGAAAGTCTCTCCCATGGATGGTTAAGAGAGACCAACACCACCTCCTGCCGCTGTCGACGTTTCTCCATGCAAGCAAGAAGATTATCGAACAAATGCAGGTGGAGTGACTCTCCCTCCTAAGGAAAAGTTCCAGCACCTGGAGGCAAACCTCTGGGCAGCACACACTGCTTCCCTCAACGAGCTGTAGCTCAAATTGAAGGCTGACAAAGTGTGTTGCCTGAGAACGAAGCTGAAGCTTGTTCTCCGTGTTACCACTGAAGGGGTTACCCAAGGAACTCTGAGAAGTTCTAATCAGCAACTGCTCCGAAGAGGACCGATCCCATACAGGAAAGACCATTGTCACTGCAATGGTTAGGAAACAGCTGCATGCGCAGATGGAGAAGGCGAAGACTGGGCAGGAACAGCTACTTCCCCAGGAACAAGAACGTTGCTGGAAAACAAAAAGAATGAAAGAGAAAAAACAAACGCACGGAAGACCTAAAACAAGGAACCTGCTAACTGTGTACTTCCTCCGTCGGCTGCCATTGCCACTTGTAGGAGTGCAGTGTCATTGGTGCTGTAAAAAAGTTATGTTAAAATATTTATTAAAACCAGTTAATTGCGGACAAAGGACCATTCAAAAGAACGACCTAACCCGAGGGCAGGAAAGGAGTTCCCCAAGAGGAAAAAGGAAAAAGGTCGGTTGGTTGGCTTAGATTGCCCAGACGGGGGCTCTATATTGAAACAAGCTAAAGATTATGCACTCCCTCCTTCAGGCTCCATTGCAGGACGAAAGAGTGGAGTCATTAGTGCTGTAGAAAGGCCAATTGAAACTATCAAAAATTAATTAGCTTCTTGTACAATATTAAATTAAAAACATTTCTATTCAAAATTTATTAGCTGAAGAAAAAACACTCGGGAGAACAATCTAACCTGGGGACAGGAAAGGTGTACCCCCGAGAGGCACAACAAACATGTTTCAAACCACGTACTCCAACTGTTGACTGCAACGTAGAGCAAGGGAGAGGGGAGTCGTCAGTAAAGAGGAGCAAGATTGAAGTCCAGCTCTGCATAGGTAGCAAGCAGTCTTCCCTCCTAAGAAAACACAGGGAGTGAGCGGCATTAACATTCGAACGGAGGAGGAGTATTCACACTAAGACGATTCCCTTAAAACAGAGGCCTTGTCGCTGCACTCGGAGAAGAGGCGGCGGCCACCAACCTATGGGTTGCCCATCGGTAAAGGAGAAGAGACTGTTAAAGAAGGTTCTCCACCTAAGAAAACACCACACTACACTGACATGAAACAAACACTCACACTATAATAATAAGCGAATGTTTATATAGATGTGTATAAAAATAAGACATGAATGTTTAAATATATAAAAAAACACAAGAGTAAAAAATAAAATACTAAATCAAAGGCACCACAAAATTCAGCACAGAGAGAGATGAATGTCTACTCTCACCGAGCCAAAAGTAAAAAGTGCCGAAAGTGACGATACAACACAGGTGTGTGAGCGGGTTGCCAGCTAAACCCCCACACCCAGGCTACCTAGTGGGTGGGTGGTTATACCTCACTAAAAGTGTTATGGCTAGACTTCCAGATTCGCCGAAAGTAATATCCCTATAAATAGTGAGGGTTTGCATTAGAGTCGGAATAAACAATTTCTAGTGTAACTGGAATTTGCTATGAAAAAGTAAAGGGTGTTGGGTACTTATGCACTTTTTTCTTAATAATTAATGGGGACTGGGATATCACAACTTACATATCGATAGATTAAAAATGGGAAACTATTTCGGGGCTAAGTTCATTGTTTAGCTATGGGAAACTGATGGCGAGTCATTGCACTTACCATGGTTTCAATCACTTAGGGAAGCTTTGCGTGTTTTTGCAATGACGTATTCATCAGCTTTTTTTTTTTTAAACAATTAAGAGCTTCCAAGCATTTATGCTTAAGTTTGCAGATACTGTTCTACAATAGCCATTTTTTTCCACCCCTGCCTTTAGTTCCAGCATGACTACAGTCACAAGAAGGCATCACAATAAGGGTACTTTTCAATCTATTTTGAAATTAAGTGTGATTTTGTCTATTTCTGTAATTGATTATGTTGAAAATGCTCTCCAATCAACTAATAGCCCACCTTTTGAAAGTCGACAATTTCTCCGAAATAATGACTTACGTGATTGACATGCACAGCAAATCAATGTACCTCTTGGCAGAACAGGAAAATGAAATTTTGGGTTAAACTTCGTTAGAATCTCACCAAGGGCTTTTGTTGTATTTGATATTTTTCTCAGGGAAAACACGTGAAAACATAATTCTTCTCAATACATCATCAGGGAAACTGTAAAATAGAGAGAAAAATTAATTAACTTATGGTAAGTAGCCAAATGTTTTTTATTCTTCATAATGTAACACATACTGCAGTAACTCCCATTTGTTCATTTGTTTGTTCCTATATTTCCTAACATTACCTCTCTGCGGAGTGCTAATTTTGGCCTATGCACAGTAGCTCCACTGACTGACCTCAAGTGCTCCAATGGAAATACAGTACTGTAGCTTCTTTTAATATATTACTATTGGCTATCAAATTTTGGCACTATTATTATTATTACTAGCCAAGCTACAACCCTAGTTGGAAAAGCAAGATGCTATAAGCCCAAGGGCTCCAGCAGAGAAAATAGACCAGTGAGGAAAGGAATGAGGAAATAAACAAACGAAATAAGCAAAGAAAATTATAATAAAATACTTTAAAAACATTAACATTAAAATAAAAAATTTGGAAACAATGTATTTTTCCTCACATACAAACATGGAGCTATTATAGCGGATTACTTTTGGCAACGCTGAAAACTAGCCAGGACAATTTTAGTGAGGGGTAACTACCCCCATCCGCTAGTTAGCGGAAGGGGGGGTGGGGTAGATTGGCTATCCCGCTCAGTCACACCTATCGGTTGAGTAACCACTTATGCTTTCTGGCAGGACTTCTAGGGGGACAGGGTGGCAGGCCAATTTGTATAAACAGCTTCAGGTTTGTATGTTAGGAAAAATACAAATTGTTTCCAAATTTGTTATTTGTTCCGACACAGATTCAAACCTTCCGCTATTTATAGGGAGACTCACTCTCAGGAGGGAGGAAGTCCCACCAACTGGCCTTGATTATGACCCGGCGTTCTAATTGATTTTGATGTAATTAGTAAGACCCCTACCCTCGCTAAAATCAAATTAGTTACAAGGTAACACAATGATAGCAGCCTGTCAAAGTTTGTGTGAGAGACTAGTGGCTTGTCTTTACGTAGGAACTCTAAGATAAGTATGAGTTCTAAGACATATCCAATACCTCCCTCAAGAGGTATTGGTGATGTAACAAAGTATTTATTAATACTTAGGATGGACAAGGGAAATGAATATTATGTGTAGAGGGGTGAGGTTAGCTATGCTGCAGTCTTGCGGAGCTGTTTCCCCAAGGGGGGAGAAGGTGAAAGAAAGAAGGGAGCCAGACATTCTTTTCATTCACCCCAGACTAACCCGGGTAACCTCAGCCCTCAACCCTCTGCTAGTTGTCCAACAAGGAGCTTGAGGTATTAGATCACTTGTTGTGCGGCCACCACAGGACCAATGGAAAAGGTTTCCATGCTCCTGTAGGTTACGTCTTTCAGGTAGTGGGCTGTGAAGGTTGTTTGGCACTTCCACACGCCCACTTGCATTACATGTGCCACAGAAAATTTTTTCTTGAACGCCAGAGACATTGCAATGCCTCTGACGTCATGAGCTCTGGGTCGGTTGGACAGAGGATGGTCTGGATTGTGAGGGTATTCAATTACGTTCCTTATCCAAGAGGACATAGTATTACTCATGACACTCCTCTGACTTTCCCCGTGCTAAAAAATAGTGCTTGTACACGGGGGCGAGCTTTTGTTGTTCTTTTTAAGTAACACCTCAGACTCCTTACTGGACAAAGTAACAGTTGGTCTGGATCTTCGGTTACAGAACAGACACACACTATCCAAATTGGGCCAAACCTGGAGTCCGGCACACCTGGATTTTGAGTTGGCTACGAACTCAGGGACCTAGTTGAGGATTACTTCCCCACATCTAGAGTGGGAGACATCAGAAGATAGACCATGAAGTTCGCTGACTCTCTTGGCCGAAGCCAGAGCGAGCAGGAACACCGTCTTCCACGTGAGGTGGCGATCGGAGGCCTGGTGTAATGGTTCATAGGGGAAGCCCTTGAGGGACTTGAGGACCCAAACCACGTTCCAAGGGGGAGGTCTTAGCTCTGCCTGGGGATAAGTAAGCTCGTAACTACGTATCAGCAAAGAAAGTTCCAACGAGGAGGAAATGTTGACTCCTTTCAGTCTTAAGGCGAGACTCAAGGCTGAGAGGTAGCCTTTGACTGCCGAGACCGAGAGAAGCATTTATTCCCGAAGGTATACAAAAAACTCTGCTATAGTTGGAACAGGCATCGAGGGGAGAGATAACCCTTCCATGACACAAACCACAGAAAACTGACCACTTCGCCAGGTAGACTGAATCTGTGGATCTCCCGAGGTGTCCAGCTATTCTTTTCGCAACCGGTTGCGAAAGGGCTCTGTGTGAGGAGGTGCTGGATAGTCTCCAGGCGTGAAGTCGAAGCGAAGCTACGGCTTTGTGGAAGATGTTGGCACGTGGTTGTTTGAGGAGGTCATGTTGTGGGGAAAGCTCCCTCGGGATCTCCGTGAGGAGATGCAGAAGGTCTGAGAACCATTCTGTGTGATGCCATAGCGGAGCTATGAGGGTCATTTGCACGTTATTGCTTGCTCGTACCTGGTTGAGGACTTTTCTCATCAGACAGAACGGGGGAAACGCGTAAGCATCCAGGTTTATCCACTGTTGTTGGAAAACATCTTGCCAAAGAGCTTGGGGATCTGGGACTGGGGAGCAGTACAATGGGAGCCTGAAATTCAGGGCCGTTGTGAACAGATCAACAGTCGGGGAACCCCACAAAGTCAGGACTTTGTTGGTTATCAGACAATTCATAGACCACTCAGTGCCATCTATCAGAGTCGCTCTGCTCAGCTTGTCCACTTGCACATTCTGCTTGCCCAGAATGAAGCGAGCTGATAAAGAGTCACAGAGTTGTCTTCTGCTCATCTGATTATCTCTACTGCCAGATGACACAGCTGCTGCGAAAAGGTACCGCCCTGTTTGCTCAGATAAGCTACTACCGTGGTGTTGTCGTTCATCAAGCCCACGGAGTGCCCCGCCAGGACCTGGTGGAACTCTTTGAGAGCCAGAAAGGCTGCCCTCATCTCTAAGAGATTTATGTGCTGGTACCTTTCTGATTCGGACCATTGGCCGGAGATGTAATAGTGCAGCACGTGAGCCTCACACCCTTCTTATGATGCATCTGAAAAGAGCATCAATTCTGGGGAGAGACGAGAAGATCGACCCCTTTGCAGAGGTTTGGCTCCGCCAACCACCACCTGAGGTCCGACTGTTCCTCTAGTCCTATGCGGACTAGGTGATCCTGAGAATCGGTGTGCTGGTTCCACTGGGATTTCAGTCGCCACTGGAGGGATCTCATCCTGACGCGACTGTTGGGGACTAGTCAGGTCAGGGAAGAGAGGTGGCCGAGAAGGCGAAGCCAATACTGCGCCGGGAGCTCTTCCCGATTGAGGAAGACCTGTGCTATCTCCTCAGGCTGAATTCTTTCTTCTGATGGGAACGCTTTGTGCCTTGTGGTGTCTAAACGCATGCCTAGGTATACCAGTTCTTGAGAGGGAAGCACATGAGACTTCAAGGTTTACCACGATCCCCAGATCCTGGCAAAACCTTAGAAGCTTGTCTCGGTGGTGGAGAAGGGCCTCTTCTGAGTCTGCCAGAATCAGCCAGTCGCCCAAGTATCTTAGGAGATGGATGCCGACTGTGGGCCCAGGATGATACTAAGGCGAATACTCTAATGAAGACTTGGGGTGCTGTGGAAAGACCAAAACACAGTACCCTGAACTGGTAATGCTTCCGATTGAACATGAATCTTAGACACTTCCTGGAAGACGGATGAATTGGGATCTGGAAGTGTGCATCCTTTAGATCTAGAGTGCACATGAAGTCCTGTGGTCTTATCGCTTATCTGACAGTGTTGGCTGTCTCCATCCTGAACAGCATCTGTTCGACAAACCTGTTCAGGGCTGAGAGGTCGATGATTGGTCTCCAGCCTCCAGACAAGAAAGAGTCAACTGTAAAAGCCTGGGGACCCGTTGAGGAGGACCTGGAGAGCGCCCTTCTCCAACATGGTCTTGACTTCTGCCCTGAGGGCAAACTCCCTACGGATCCCTTCACAAAGGAGGGCAAACTCCCTACGGATCCCTTCACAAAGGAGTTCAATGGAATCGGCACTCTAATCAGGCGGGGGAGAGAGCAGGAACGGGATGCGATACCCTGAACGAATCACCTTGAACGTCCAGGGTTCGACCCCGTGGTGAAGCCACCTCTGTCAGCGGCTTTGCAGGCATCCCCCCACAGGTGGGCAAATGGGAAGATTGCCTGGCCTATTGGGATCGGCCTCGGCCGTATCCCATCTTTCCCTTTCCTCCACGAAACTACTTCTTGTTGCGAAAGGCCTGCTTTGCACCCTTTTGACCCTTTTGTTTTGGGTCTCTAGCCCTTTTTAGTTGCGGTTTTTGCTGTGATTTCCACTGTGGCTGTGAGGAATAAGGCCTGACTGTTTAGGCCTTTTGGATGAGGGAGTCCTGGCTGGACTTCTTCCACCTCTCTGCCACCCGTTCGACATCCTCGGGGTGGACCAAGGAATTGCCCTCAAAAGGTGCCTTTCTCAGTCTCGCTACTTCAGCCTGCGGGAGATGTCTATGGAACTTTCCTATGACGGCATCCCTACTCTTCAGGATAGTGTTGGCCCAAAGATTCACTACCTGGTGGGAGAGAAACTCGATGGCCCGGGTGCCAGACCAGAAGTCCAGCCATGAAGTAGCCTGCATGGCGTACTTCGCTCCCTTCTGGTTAAGGATTTCGGAGGCCGAAAAGGAGACTGGAAGTCTCATGAGTTTCTAGAAGGGTGTCTGCGAGTGCGCCTCTATGGAGTGGTCGAGAGGCAGCGTTGGAAGAGATTCCCCTAGGATCTCTTAGTACCTCATCTGAAACACATACGGAGGAGGTAGGAGGTTGGAGGATGAGTTAGAGCAGAGTGTGTTGGTGGACCCAGTTGCCTAGGACACTGCCTTCTGTTTGGCACTCTTCAACCCCTTTGACCAGGGCAAAGCTGCACTGGTCCTATGAGGTTTCTGAGTGCCGAAGAACTGGTCAAGGACCATCTCCTTTCCATTTATAGGGGCTACTGATGGATCTGGCAGTTCATTGATGGAACGGATGCAGTTTAGGACCTGCCAGAAAGCATGTTCCGACTCTTTCCTCTCATCCTCTGTGAGCTAAGGGCTAGCGGCTGCTGGCAGAATAGGAGCCAGGAGTGGGCCATGGTCGTCAACGGGATAGACCGGGGATAGGGAGACTACCGAGGTGGTGTTCGCTTCCGATTGCCTAGGAGGCAGCGCCAAAGGAAGCTTGGCCGAGGATTTAGGGATGGTGAATAAATCCTTCGGCTCCCTGTTACGAGGCAGGTGGTCCTCTGTTCATGAGGGACTAGAGGTCTCCATCGGCTTACGGGTGGGATGCAAGTTCGCTGCCATAGGGAGTGCGTTCCGCCCAGTCGCAGGTCGTGCCTCCTCAGACACTATCTCGACTGGTAAGGGATGGAAAGTCTCTCTGTAGCAAGTCACCCTATCCTCATTAGGGGGCGAAGGACGAATCCTTATCCTTTCCCCCTTGGGTCTGGCCTGTGGCGTCTTGAACTGCAGGGGGGTACCCTGAGGTTCTTGCCTATTCTCCTACTAGGGTCTTTTGCTAGGGGATGACCGTTTTCCCTTGCCAGATGGGCCCGCATGCACGGAATCCTCCGAACTCCTCCTAGGATTGGAGGGAGGAGACCCCCCTGAGACGAGAGGAGGCGACAAAGGGATCCTAGGTGTGTCACCTAAGGACTGGGAGCAGGGAATGACTCCTGTAATGACTTGGCACATCACATCGAATAAGGTGCGAAGCCATGGGGGGTCACGGGTTCCCGAGGAACTAAGGGGGGAGGTCCTTGGGAAGACACGGATCCCTGGGTTTAGGAACCTTGGCAGGTTTCTCAACCTTCTTGCCTGAGGGAGGCTTCCCACTGGCAGGATTGGCACAGGCCTACCCTTAGGGATAGGACCTGGGCGTAGTCTCGTGGGCAACTGCTGTCTCTGTGAAAGCCTATGAGACTTGAGAGACTGATAGGAGTATCTCTTTGCAGGGAGGTTAACCCCTGCCGCCAAAAAGAGAGACAGTATCTCGTTTGGGGATGCCAAATCGCGGAGGGTTTGGTTTCGCGAGGTTGTTAATTTGCGAGAACCTACTCCTGGTTGGGATGTTCCCGTGAAGGGAGCAACAGAGGATCGTGAATCACGATCGCGCACCCTGTCATAGTTCGCGCGGCTAGGAACCCCCTCACTGCCTGAGGATTCTGCACAATATTGATTGTGCATGCCAAGAAGGTCGCGCTAGACTGTCTGCGCATGCTAGGTTGTTCGCGTGTGCTAGGTTGTTTGTGTGTGCGCCCCTCAACATAATGCCGATTGCGTGCACCTTATTCACGTGCGCGCCCCTCAACATGGGGCTGATTGTGCGCACCTTGTTTGCGGGCATGGCGCGCATAAGGTTGTTTGTGTGCGCCAGCTTGTTCGTGTGCGCCAAATTGGTCGTGTGCACGAGAGCTCTCAGCGTAGCTAGAGTACTACCTGCTATGCTCACCCGAAGGTTCACGATAGCTGTGTTGTTTGACCGACAACGATCATCACAACGAGAGTCCGCAAACTCTGTCATATAAGAAATGACTGCTATCACGAGAACACAAAGATTCAGCGTGAACTGTGTTGCAAGACCCCGAAGGGTCAGTGCAACGAGAAGCCGAAGATTCTCTTGTCTTGAGACCCAGAAGGATAAGCATGACTAAAGGCACGAGAGACCAAAGGCCTAATGTAGCCTTTTTTGCGAGACCCCGAAGGGTCAGCGCAACGAGAAATCAAAGTTTCTTGGTCACGAAACATTGAGGTGTTAGCATGACTAGAGCTACGAGAGCCCAAGGGTTCAGTGTAACTCAGGGTACGAGATCCAGAGGGGTCAACGTAATAAAGAACCGAGGTTCCTCTGTCACAAGACCCCGAAGGGTCAGGGTGACTGATGGAACGAGAGTCCAAAGGCTCAACGTTACCATCGTTACGAGAGCCCGAGAGTTCAGCATAACTGAAACCCGAAGGTTTTGAGCCGCGTGAGCCCGAAGGATCAACGCGACGGAGTCTCGAAGGACTCCTGCTGTCATGAGAACCCGCAGGATCAACATGATGAGAGCCAGAAGGCTCACGATCACACCAGCCCAAAGGGTGATCGTCACAAGACCCCGAAGAGTCAACGTGAGGAGAACCAGCAGGTTCAAAAAGACTTCTCCTCACAGCACGGGGAGAACGTCCAGGGTGGAGAGGAGTTATGAACCCCGGAGAGGAACGTTCAGCAGACTCCGCCCACGGGGGAGACTGATCTATGTCTACAGACAAATCCTCCGCAGCGGAGGAGAGTTCCCTCGAAGGAGAACGTCGCTTATGACAAGGTTCTCGTTCCGCCCCTAGAGGAGAACCATAAGAGTAAGCAGATCGCCAATGTACAGAGGCAATCTTCTCTCGCAAACGAGAGATATGTTCCCCTGAAGGGGAAACTTGCCTTGGAGAGAGCCCTGTCACCGCCTCTCAGTCTGACCGACGGGCAACAGCGCCTGCGCCCACAACAAGAGGATTGACCTCCGCAGAGGAAGGAGTTGACCGACTTCTCTCTGCTCCCCTTCGGAGGAGTTCTAGGAGAACTTCCTTAGAAGAGGGGCCATCGACGCCTAGCGATGGCCAAAAGACACAAGGTCTGGAAAGGAACAGGCGCTCCCTAGGGGAGGGGAAGGAGCCGACACCTTCGCCTATCCCACAGGGTTGACCTGGAGTCACAAGCCCTGCGCTACTGCTTGGCGATGCCCCGGAAGGTCCTGGTTGAGAAGTAACTTTGGGTGTAGAGGAACCAGAAGACAGCGATTTCTTCAATTTCGAGGAAGACCCTGAAGGTGAAGATTCGCACTTAGACTTCCTTTTTCTTCTTACGCGCAAACTTCACCCACTGGGAGGCAGGCCACTCTTGACATTCGGAACAGGTGTTGTCCCACGAGGGCTGATGCCCCGATAAGCCAGGCACAAAGGGCGGGGGTCCGTCTCTACGGACAACAGAAAGGTAGCCGGTCTAACCCACCCCCTTCCACAAACTAGCGGATGGAGGTAGTTATCCCTCGCTAAAATTGTCTTGGCTAGTTTTCAGCATTGCTGAAAGTAATACCGTATAAATAGCGGAAGGTTTGTATCTGTGTTGGAACAAATAGCGCTGCGGGGAAAGGAAATAAGGAAATAAACAAACAAAATAGAAAATAAAGAAAATCAAAATAAAATATCTTAAAAACATTAAAATGACAAATTCGTATATAATTTGTATTTTTCCTAACGTACAAACCTTAGCTATCTAGGCCTATTTAGGGGTATTACTTTCTGTGAAGCTGAAATAACGAGCCATTAAAATTTAGCGAAGGTTAACTACCTACACCGCTAGTTAGCGGGGGTAGGGGGGGCGGTTTGCTACCGCTCCCACTCACACACCAGTGATTTAGCTCATTTTGCTTGGAGGTAGGACTTCAAGGGGGATAGGGGTGGCGGGCAAGTTTGCATAAATAGCTTGTATCGTTAGGAAAAATACAAATTATCTACGAATTTTGTCATTTGTTCTGTAACTAGAATACAAACCTACAGAATTTATTTACGGGTGACTCACCCATTAGGAAGGGTGGACGTTCTTGCCAATCTGGCTTTTGGCTTTACCCGAGGCTCCTTATCTAATTATGTTAGTACTCAAAATAAGGACTTCCTGCACCTCGCTAAAACCTTGCTACGCAAGGTCTGCGGCCTACGCAAACTGTGTGTCAAGATATTTAGAAGTGTGACTGTCTAGGTAAGGTTATTCAGTCTCTTTTTGTAAGAAAAACTGTTGAAACCAAGACTTTTCAATACCACTCACCAGGATATGGGGAGGCAACAGTATTGGCTTAATACTAGGTACACAAGCGAGCAGGGTTTACCTGCAGTGGTTTGAGGTCAGCTTATGCAGAGAACCCAGGATGCTGCTTTCCCTAAGAGAAGGGAGGATGAACAAAAGAATAAGAGCCAGTCAAATCTTTTCATTCACGCAGACTAAAACCGGGTAACAGTGCCCTCAACCTTCTACTACTTGTCCAATAAGGAGCTTGAGGTATACAACCAGCTGTTGTGCAGCAACCACAGGACCAATAGAGATCGTATCGAGTTCCTATGTGTCCCGTCTTGCATGAGAAAGGTTGTGAAAATCACCTGGAGCATTCACACCCTTGCTTGTAAAACCAGCATCACAAAGTAATCGGCTTAGAAGGGCCAGGGGCATAGCTATAAACCTGACATTCTGAGTCGACATGTTGGATAAGGATCTGGATTCAGGGCGCAATTGATGACCCTGTGAATCCAGCAGAGATGATGTTTTGGTGATCCTCCTTTTGTTTCTCCCAGTGCTGATGACAAGGGAAGGGACCTGTCTGGGCTGTTGCTGTTCTCTTGAGGTAGAGCCTCATACCTTACCCCGGGTACAGTAACAGATGATCTGGATCGTCAGTTACCGAGTGGAGACTTGTGTAGGATCCGTCACCTCTGGAGACTGTGTCTGGCGACATACTCGGGGACGAAACTGAACGTTGCCTTTCACTCTTCTCATTAATGGGCGATGTCGAAAGAGAAACCATGAAGTCCCTCGACTCGTTTGGGCGCTGTCGAAGTGTGTAGGAACACTGTCTCCTAAACCAGGTGAAAATTCGTTGCCTGGTGAAGTGGAACGTAGGGAGGTCTCCTTAGAGACCGGAGAACTCGAACATATTCTGAAAGAGAGGTCCCAATGCCGACTGGGAAAAGGAAAGTTGTAAGTATGCATGAGTTAGGAAAAATCTAGCGATGAGAGGATGTCCCTTCCTTTCAGTTTGAAGGCGAGGCTCAGGGTTGAGTGATTGTCTTTACGTGCTGAAACTGAATAGGGGGTCTTTTCCTCCCGCATATAATCAAGGATTCCGCTATTGCTGGAATAGAGGTATTGAGTGGAGAGAGACTCTTTCCCCTGACACCAACCACAGAAGACTTTATACTTTGCCCGGTAGACTGATGCTGAGGAATTCCTCAGATATCTAGACAACCTCTTCACAACTTATTGCAAAAAGCCTCTCGAAGAGAGTAGGTACTGGGTAGTCTCCAGGCGTACAATCATGGCGAAGCTATAGCTTGTGATAGATGTTGAAGTGTGGTTGTCTGTGATATGAAGAGGGTTCTCTTGGAGGCTCTATTTGGAGCTGCAGGTTTGGAAACCGTTCTGCGTAATGCCATAGAGGAGTTATGAGAGCCCTTGAGAGGCTGACCGATGTTCTAGCCTTGTCGAGTACCCTTCTCTTCAGACAAAAACAGGGACAAGATGTAAACATCGTCGTTGTACCCACCGTTGCTGGCATGCTTCTTGCCACAGAGCCTTGAGGTCTAGGACTGGGGAGCAGCGGAAGCCCGAGGTTCAGGGGCGTTGCAAACAGATCCATAGTTGGAGAACCCAGTTAAGTCGGGACTTTGTCAGCTACAAGGTGATCCAAACACCATTTGGTACACCTTATCTGAGATGCTGTGCACAGATTGTTGGCGAGCACATTCCTCTAGTCTGGAATGAAGCGGGCTGTTAGTGGTATCGAGCGGACTTCGGCCCATCTTAGTATTTATATTGTTAGAGGGGAAGACGCTGCGAGCAAGTTACTTCTTGCTTGTCTATGTGAGCCCCTATGTGGTGTTGTAGCTCATCACACCAATGAGTGGCCTGTTAGGAACTGATGAGGCTATTGAGGGACCGGAAAGTTGTCCATCTTTTAATAGATTTAAGTGAAGGTACTTTTGGAGTCTGTCCAGAGGCCTGAGGTTGTATAGTTCAGGACTATGGTCCCTCCTAGCCTTCTTTTGATGTGACTAAGCCCTGCATCAAGTCCGAGGGGTGGGGAAGGATGAGAAGGTTATACCACTCGGTAGATTCTCAACTGACACCTATCCCTCGAGATTCGTCCAAACTTCTGGTCCCATGGGGATCAGAATGTCCATGGAATTGAAGGCCTGATTCCAATTGGGCTCAAGCCGCTACTGGAGAGAATGAATCCTGAAGCCTGCCGATGGAGGCTAGACAGGCCAGAGACGATAGGTGTCCAAGTAAAAATAGTCACTCAGGGCTAGGAGTTATTCTCGTTTTGAGAAAGGGTCTTGTGACTTTTCTAAGCCCGTCTTTGGTGAGAAGGTTTTGTGGAGATTGGTGTCTATAATCATTCCCAGATATACCAGTCTTCTGAGAGGGAAGTAGGGAAGACTTCCAAAAGTTTACCATGATCACCCGACATTGGTAAAAAGACTTGAGAAGTTCAGGTGCTAACGCAAGGTTGCCATCAAGTCTGCTAAGGTCAGTCAGTCGTCCAGAAATGGAGGAGACGGAAGCTGATCCTGTGAGTCCAGGATGGGTGCTGTGGAAAGACCGAAGCACAGTGTCCTGAACTGGTATTTCTTGTTTGTCTAGACTGAATCTCCAATCCATCCTAGATGATGGATGGTTTGGCCCTGGAAGTAAGCGTCGTTTAGGTCCAGCATGCACATGAAGACTTTGTCTGAACTCCTATAACACGTGTGGACATCGACCCAAGGGACAGCTCTTTGCAGATCCTTTCACACGGTAGACTGTTAACGCTGGGGTCTTAACTCGTGGCGGGAATGATGGGACGCGATACCCTGTGTAAGGATTCTTCCCTGGGAGAAAACTCCTTTAACCGATAGAAGTAAGGCAACGCTTAACTCTACCATGCGCCCTAACGGGATTAATGCTATTCCTTAGAACAGCATTGGTCTGGCGAATGTTTATCAATGGTTAACGGCTGGGTATTGTACTCGTGAGTAGTCACCTGTCGAAAAGCCGCTGAGGGGAATTGTCGATTGCTTGCCGATCGCTTTAGTGGATTGGTGTGATGGCGAACAACGCGTAGCGAGAAGTGTGTTGTATGCCTTCTGATTAAGGGAACCACCGGCAGAGGTTGACTAGTAAGTCTGAGTGACAAACTGTTGGTGAATGGCGAACTGCTGATGATCAGTGAATCGGCGACCTGTGAGCTGAAGGTGGTAACTGACAGGCAGATGAAGGCTGTCTGGTCAGTCAGCCAAGGAAGGTTGGTGATTAACGAGTTGGTGATCGGTTCGGAGAGCCCTGAGAGACAGCAGAATGGTTTTATGATCGTCAGTTGGTGATCGGTGAGCCATTGATGTTCAGTGCTCGATCATGGACTGGCGATCGATGAGCTAGAGATCAGCAAGCTGACAATTGGCTGGTCAGAGATCAGCGAGCTGAGGTCGATGATCGAAGAAAGACGAGCTGGCCATCGGCGATCTAGTGATCATCAAGCTAATGACTGGTTATTGACTAACCATTGGCAATCGCCATGCTAGCAATTGGAGATCGTTAGCAATTGACGAGACTGGAGGTCAATAACCAGAGAGAGATGTGCTAGCAATTGGCGATCAGAGAGCTAGCGATCGGAAAACGGTAATCTAGTGATCAGTCGGTTGATTTCTCATTAGTGGAAGATGAGCTAGAAATAGGCAATCGACGGACTAGTGAACGGCGGTCGGTGAGGAAGTGATCGGCGTTCTGGCAATTAGATATTTGCGAGCTAATGACAGGCCATTTGCAACGTTCAGATCGTGTTTGCTGACAGTGGTACTGTCAGAAAATGCTCCTGAAGAGAAGGGGACCAAGGGTTCCCTGTGAGGAGTCGACCGATGGTAGCTGCGGTTGATTCGCCTTGGAAGATGGAATCTTCAAGCTCTTGAACCCTTCTGTGAAGCTGCTTCTCTCTTTTCCTGGCAGACATGCTGTAATACATTTGCAGGGAGCGGAATGAGACAATGGTGACATGTCAAAAAAAAAGTTTTCCCTTTGTTCTTTTTGCCTCTCGCGCGAGTGCGCAGTTTCCACAGAATGAGAAGGAGAGCGCTGGCGCGCAGTACAGCGGTGCACAGGACGATGCTGGTGCGCAATTTTTGGTGAATGGGCAGAAGAACGCTGGCACGCAGGAAAGCGTTGTGCATGAGCGGTGGCGAGCAGGCAAGCGTTGGTGCATTGGTGGGCGCTAGATCTGAGAGCGCAGGTGCGCCGGAGGGTGCTGGCGTGCAGTAAGGCGCTGTGCAGTCTCCCTAGAATGCGCAGGCGGGAGGCGGGAGAGCGCGCGAGTGAGCAGGAGAGTAGGCACGAAGTAAGAGAATGCATCGCAGGAGGTTGCTACTGGAGAATGCAGGTGCACAGGTGAGCGCCGGCGAACCGTTGGTTGCTGAAGAGCTGGTGAAAGTTTTGGCGCTGGAGAGCGCTAGTGCACACAGGAGCACTGGCCCTCAGAAGTGTGCTGGTGCTAGTGCCCAGGAGAACGCTGGCAAGCCGAAGCCCGAGGTTGCACAGGAGAGCGCAGTGGATTTGGTAGGCGCTACTAAGTTCAAGCTGCCGAGTGCAGTTGCGCAGGCGAACGCTGGCGAGCTGGAAAACGCTGCTCCCTGGAACGGTGAGGCTGAGGTGGAGAGTGCCGGCGATCGGGAGATCCCTGGGGCATTGGAGGAAAAGACCAAGTCAGGGGAACGCCTTAGCGTTGAGCGCTGATGAGCTAGAAAGTGTGAAGGAGGAAGAGCGGTTACAACCGGTCTCCATCCAGGCCAAAAGTAAAGTGAGCTAAATCACCGGTGTGTGAGCGGACCTACCACCACTAACGTGGTATGGGTACTTAACCCTAGGTAAATTTTAGTGCCTCATCATTTCAGCTTTGTAGAAAGTAATACCCCAAAGTAAATAGGGTAGGTTTGTATCCCAGTTACGGAACAATTAAAAAGTAAGAAAACACATCCAGTGGATATTTCATGTGAGAGATCACAAGAATACTTATTCCGTCAAGTGCCATACCCACCAACCAGAACCCGGTGGGGCATCTCAAACCATCGTCCCTGTTTTACTCCAGATTTGGACTACTCCTACACTCGCTATTAAGGCAAGTCAATATAGACAAAGGCTTAGCGCAAACTAAAAATACGGCTATATAAGGATGTTACCACCCCCTCCCCCGTTAGGTAAAGGTATGGTTTCTAGGTTAGGTTAGGTAGGAATGTTAGGTTAGCTGGTGCTCTTCTGGTTGTTTTCTTCAAAAATCACACCTTGTTGAAAATAGTGGTTTGCCTTCGATACAAAAGACGGATTGGAAGAACTCGAGAGAATGGTGAGTGAGTAATCACTGTAGAGGTTATTCCGTGTATGTTATTTCACCTTATAATTTTTGTTTTGCTGGTTTCTTCTGTTATTTCCTTCCATAATTCGTTAATTTCCTTTTTTACCTCCCAAACCCGCGACTAGGTTACCACCTGGGGTTTCCTGTTACTGTTGGGTGGTGGTAATCTGAAAATACTTTTGAGGAAGGTAATAATATCAGAACACAATAAAAGAAGAAAACTAATGGAAAAATTGGTTTTTCTAGCAATAATGGCTGGGAGGGACTGACAAAAATTTACTTATGGCTGTCAAGATGTGTGTAGGTGGTTGACTCACCGAATTTTGGTACGCTAAAATACTTGCCCACTTGGCCAACGTTCGTACCGCTTCCCAGAACAGAGGAGCAATGAAATAATGTTTAATTGTGAATGAAGAGAGCTACAGCAGACCAAAGACCAGTAATTGAGTAATTGGTGTTAGTTCATTAACCAACATATTTGTCGATACAATTACTTAAGAGAAGTTTGCATATGAACAAAAAACAGAACTCTGGAGAAAAGACCCGAGAGAGAAAGGTGTTTCGGAGATGGGCCTAACTAGGCAGTGGAAGTGTTGTTTCACCGTTTTATTCTTACACGAGAAAACATTTTTAGTCTTCTTGTTGATATGTTATTTTCATTAGTAAAATAAATTTTTGAATATACTTACCCGATAATCATGTAGCTGTCAACTCCGTTGCCCGACAGAATTCTAGGGAAGGGATACGCCAGCGATCGCTATACAAGAGGGGGTTGTACTCACAAGCGCCACCTGTGGCCAGGTACTGCAGTACTTCTTGTTGACACCACCTCAATTTTTCCTCGGTCCACTGGTTCTATGGGGAGGAAGGGTGGGTCAATTAAATCATGATTATCGGGTAAGTATATTCAAAAATTTATTTTACTAATGAAAATAACATTTTTCAATATTAATCTTACCCGATAATCATGTAGCTGATTCACACCCAAGGAGGTGGGTGAAAACCAGTGTACATGTATATCAAGAAGCTAAGTATCCCGTATTTCATATTATCAGTTATTCAAAATAACAATGAAATTATAAGTACCTGGTAAGGAAGTCGACTTGAGCCATTACTCTGCCTTAAATAAGTTCGTCTTCCTTACTGAGCGCAGCGTTCCTCTTAGGAGGCTGAACAACTCTAAGGTGCTGAAGTATCAAGGGCTGCAACCCATACTAAAGGACCTCATCACAACCTTTAACCTCGGCGCTTCTCAAGAAAGAATTGACCACCCGCCAAATCAACAAGGATGTGGAAGGCTTCTTAGCCGACCGTACAACCCATAAAAAGTATTCAAGAGAAAGGTTAAAAGGTTATGGGATTATGGGAATGTAGTGGCTGAGCCCCCGCCTACTACTGCATTCGTTGCTACAAATGGTCCCAGGGTGTAGCAGTACTCGTAAAGAGACTGGACATCTTTGAGATAGAATGATGCGAACACTGACTTGCTTCTCCAATAGGTTGCATCCATAACACACTGCAGAGAACGGTTCTGTTTGAAGGCCACTGAAGTAGCCACAGCTCTCACTTCATGTGTCCTTACCTTCAGCAAAGCAAGGTCTTCTTCCTTCAGATGAGAATGTGCTTCCCTAATCAGAAGCCTGAATAGTAAGAAACTGAGTTCTTAGACCTTGGAAAAGAAGGCTTCTTGATAGCACACCATAAGGCTTCTGATTGTCCTCGTAAAGGTTAAGACCTTTTTAGATAGTACCTAAGAGCTCTAACTGGGCAAAGTACTCTCTCCAGTTCATTCCCCACCAAGTTGGACAGGCTTGGGATCTCGAACGACTTAGGCCAAGGACGTGAAGGAAGCTCGTTTAGCAAAAACCGAGCTGCAAGGAACATGTAGCCGTTTCAGATGTGAAAACTATGATCCTGCTGAAGGCGTGGATCTCACTTACTCTTTTAGCTGTTGTCAAGCACACGAGGGAAAGAGTATTTAATGTGAGGTCCTAAAAAGAGGCTGATTGGAGAGGTTCAAATCTTGATGACATAAGGAACCTTAGGACCACGTCTAGATTCCAGCCTGGAGTGGACAACCGACGTTCCTTTGAGGTCTCAAAAGACCTAGGGAGGTCCTGTAGATCTTTGTTGGTGGAAAGATCCAAGCCTCTGTGGTGGAAAACCGCTGCCAACAAACTTCTGTAACCCTTGATCGTAGGAGCTGAAAGGGATCTTACTTTCCTTAGATGTAACAGGAAGTCAGCAATCTGGGTTACAGTGGTACTGGTTGAGGAAACTGCATCGGTCTTGTACCAGCTTCGGAAGACTTCCCCTTGAGACTGATAGACTCTGAGAGTGGATGTTCTCCTTGCTCTGGCAATCGCTCTGGCTGCCTCCTTCGAAAAGCCCCTAGCTCTTGAGAGTCTTTCGAAAGTCTGAAGGCAGTCAGACGAAGAGCGTGGAGGTTTGGGTGTACCTTCTTTACGTGAGGTTGACGTAGAAGGTTCACTCCTAGAGGAAGAGTCCTGGGAATGTCGACCAGCCATTGCAGTACCTCTATGAACCATTCTCTCGCGGGCCAGAGCGGAGCCAACCAACGTCAGCCGTGTCCCTTAGCGAGAGGAGAACTTCTGAAGTACCCTGTTGACAATCTTGAACGGCGGGAATGCATACAGGTCGAGATGGGACCAGTCCAGCAGAAAAGCATCCACGTGAACTGCTGCTGGGTCTGGAATCGGAGAACAATACAACAGGAGTCTCTAGGTTATCGAGGTAGCGAACAGATCTATGGTTGGCTGACCCCACAGGGCCCAAAGTCTGCTGCAAACATTCTTGTGAAGGGTCCACTCTGTGGGGATGACCTGACCCTTCCGGCTGAGGCGATCTGCCATGACATTCATACCGCCCTGAATGAACCTCGTTACCAGCGTGAGCTTTCGATCTTTTGACCAGATGAGGAGGTCCCTTGCGATCTAGAACAACTTCCACGAAAGAGTCCCTCCCTGCTTGGAGATGTAAGCCAGGGCTGTGGTGTTGTCAGAGTCCACCTCCACCACCTTGTTAAGCTGGAGGGACTTGAAGTTTATCAAGGCCAGAAGAACCGCCAACAACTCCTTGCAATTGATGTGAAGTGTCCTTTGCTCCTGATTCCATGTTCCCGAGCATTCCTGTCCGTCCAAAGTCGCACCCCAGCCCGTGTCTGATGCGTCCGAGAGGAGACGGCGGTCGGGTTTCTGAACAGCCAAAGGTAGACTTCCTTGAGAAGAAAGCTGTTCTTACACCACGCGAGAGTAGACCTCCTCTCTTCGGAAACAGGAACTGAGACCGTCTCTAGCGTCATGTCCTTTATCCAGTGAACAGCTAGATGATACTGAAGGGGGCGGAGGTGGAGTCTCCCTAACACGATGAACAGGGCCAGCGATGAAAGTGTCCCTGTTAGACTCATCCACTACCTGACTGAGCATCGGTTCCTTCTCAGCATGCTCTGGATGCATTCTAGGGCTTGGAAGATCCTTGGGGCCGACGGAAAAGCCCGAAAAGCTCGACTCTGAAGATCCATACCCAGGTAGACAATGGTCTGGGATGGGACGAGCTGGGACTCCTCAAAATTGACCAGGAGGCCCAGTTCCTTGGTCAGATCCATAGTCCATCTGAGAATCTCCAGACAGCGACGACTTGTGGGAGCTCTTAAAAGCCAGTCGTCTGACGGAGCCGGACACAAGATCATGGTACTGCTGCACAGTCTGTGAACTGTCAACCAGGGGGAAGCGAGGAAGTACAGTGACAACCCGAAGCTGTCTAGACTGTCTGGGTCGTACAGACAACTCCTTATCGGGTTGCTGAGGTTGCCGCACTGCGTCACAACAAGTCACTTCTGCTGGTTGTCGAACGTCTTCCCAGTGACACACTGACTCCGTAAACAAAAAATCCTCTAACATGGACTAAGCTTGGACTGCATGTCTTGCAACACAGCTCAAGGTCTATGGGAGCAGGTGTGGTAACAGACGGGGTTAGCGACTGAAGGGGAACCATTACCTTCCCTGGAAGCATGTTATGCTTAAAAAAAAAGTCCATAGGAGGCTACGCAGCTAAAGGCTCCTCTCCAAATGACAGAGTCCTCAAGGGAATATCAGAAGGAGGGAGAAAAGCACTTTCTCATCTACAGGGACCATATCCGAGAAAAGCTAAGTTCTCTCAGTGAGGGTTTCACTGGTGCAAAAGCAGCAGACTAGAAGGCAATGTTATGAAACTGCTTGACAGTCTAGTGAGTTGGCAACAACCAAAGATGTGTGACTGAGAAGCCTGCGGTAAGGTATGCAGAGCATGCTGTATGCAGAGCATGCTGTATGTAGAGCATGCTGTAAGGTAAGCAGAGCATGTTGCATGGCGGGTAACATTTCTCAGAAATTCCATGACCAGTGCTAGATTGAGTAATATCGCATTACTGTCCATTGAAAGTGCACGTGCCGAGGGAATTGATTTAGACTGTTTTGTTGATGAATTTGATAGCCGGCATGATAATCGTAGAATTAAGCTGCACTAAATATACGTACTATAATCTACTTCACCTCAGGAAAGGGAAACTCGCCCTGTTGGCAACACTGCATTACTTCATGCATGCTTGCATGGGGTTTTAATATCAACATAATATTTACATTATATTCATAACTCATGATTCATTTTTGTTTTGAAGATATTTTTGCCATATTTTTGCGATTTTGTTAAAAATATATTGCAAGGAATACATATATTTTTTTTTTTTTTTTTTTTTTTTTAAGTAATACGAATAACCTCCATTATCATAATGTTTATGTAGGCATACATGTATATGTTTTACAAATGCAAGTTATGAAAGTAATGAGGTGTTATTATTGTCATTTGTTATTTCAAAGTTGAATGGGAAGAGGCTCAAGCTGAGGAGAAAGTGGCAGATGCATGCGTTGAGGTGGCTGACTCATAGCATGAGGTTCCTGCCTCAAGAGTTGCGCTTGCCTCAAGGGTTGAGGTGGATGCGCAGTAGCAGGTTCCTGTCTCACGAGTTGAGGTTCTTGAGGTGTGAGCAGCGAGAGTTGAGGTAGCGGCTGCGCAGAACGCAGTTCCTGTCTCACGAGTTGAGGTTCTTGAGGTGCTAGCCTCAAGAGTTGAGGCTCTCGCCTTGAGGAAAGTTGAGGTAGCAGCTGCGAGAGCTGAGGTGGCTGCCTCAAGGATGGTAGAGGTTGTCGTACCTCAAGAGGTTGTTGCCTCGAAGATGGTCTAACTGCAAGAAACTCTTGCCTCAAAGGAAGAGGAGGATGTAAGGCATAAGACTCCTGTTCCCATTGTTGAGGTTGCCTTAAGGAAGGTGGAGGTTGCTGCACAACGCTGGTAACTGGCAACTCCCAACGCGGCAGCTCACGCATGGAGGTAGCCTGAGGAATCTCAACCTCATACGTCTGGCAGATTGTACTGCGCAGAGGAGGAGGAGCGTTCGCAGGAGGAGGTGTATTAACCTTCTCTGCCTGAAACTCCTGCATCAACACTGCAAGCTGAGACTGCATTGACTGCAGCAAAGACCACTAGAGTTTAAGAAAGACAACAACAAACGGAGCTACTGTCCGTTGAGACTGAGGGTCTAAAACAGCTGGTGCGGCAACAGACGGAGCTACTGCCTGTTGCGAAACCACCTTGCCTCTCTGGGAGGTGTGCAGTTGTCGTACTGCAGCAAGTCCGAACTGACCCAGTGCTAATGGCTACACCTAGGAGTTGGACTTGTGCGGAAGAGACCGACTTGCACTTAAAAGCTGCAAGATTGGTCCATGATTTCTGCGAGAAACCTCTACCGCAGACGAGGAAAGAAAGGGCTCTCTCGTCTTTGTGTGGGTGGGGTGATCACGTCGGCAACGTGTGTAGATACACCCGAAACCACGGAGGGAAAAACGTCTGTTCGTCGATCAAGGCCTGCTGAACCCATAAGTCCTTCGACATTACTTCTCCCCTGGGCTTGGGAGCTTGTAAGAGGTCCCAGACTAGGCGAACAACTGGCACGAACAGACGAACCCTCGAACGCAACACTGTAACACTTTGCGCTTATCACTTATCACTTTTGATTTTCTGTTTGCACTTATTTCACTGAACTCGAAACTTTAAGTGGTTTGTACCTGAAACATGCAATTCTATCCTTCCTTAAAAGTTAATAATTGCGAAAACAGAATTACAATGTAACAGAAAAATCTAATGAAAGATAAATAATTCAGTGGCTGGAAAGAGACTAAACACTAGATCAAATAAACTACGTTTAAAATCTCTCACCGCATAAAGCTTGAGAACAAGAATAAAACTCTAGAAACGTTTACCTTCTTCCCCTAAAGAGACTAGGGAGAAGAGCAAAAACGATAACAACGTTACTCGCTTGAACGAAACGTTTATCCTCCTCTCTCTCCCTCCGTCTCTATCTCTCTCTCTCCCTCTCTCTTGACTTAGAACCTGAGAGAAGAGCCCAATCATATATATCGTTAAAACATATTATTGTTAAAGGAAAAAAACTGAAAGATTTCCCAAATAAAAAGTTCCTTTATTAGAATTAAAACCATTAAGCTAAGAAAGAATGAACAAAACGCTAGAAACGGTTTACTCTTACTGCAACGTGACACCGTGAAAATTCTCTCTCTATCGTAACGATAGAGCGCAAGTTGAACGTTCTGAACGTCAACAACTGCAGAGACAAAACAAAACGTTAGTTCCACTTTGAAAACAGTACGAGACTATCAAAGAAATTCTTTCAAAAACATTAAAATAGCATAATATGTAAAACCGAAATGACGGGCTCAATGTTAATTAACTTCGGTACAAGAAAAGACCGCCTACTATTAGGAAAGGTCGAATATAAACAAATATAAAAATTAATTTTAATAAGTTTATAAAAAAAGGAAGTTAATCGAAGAGGCCTATAAAAGGCGGAGAGATATAAAATAAATCTATAACTTTTGTTAAGCAAAATTAAGAAAGAGAGTCTATACTCTCTTAGACACCAACACTTCCGTCTAAGGGAAGGGTCGGCCATTTAAAGGTGAAAGAGAGTTCATACTCTCTTCGTCACCATAATTAATCAAATTAATTCCAAAAGCTAGCTAAGCTAATAATAAAACTTCCTGAATAGCGAAAGCTAAAATCTAGAGCAAATACATCACCAAATCGTGAGCAAAAACTCCAGAATCAACAGCGTATCCATGTAGGTCTAGCCGGAGGCACGACAGAGGAAAAATTGAGGTGGTGTCAACAAGAAGTACTGCAGTACCTGGCCACAGGTGGCGCTTGTGAGTACACCCCCCTCTTGTATAGCGATCGCTGGCGTATCCCTTCCGTAGAATTCTGTCGGGCAACGGAGTTGACAGCTACATGATTATCGGGTAAGATTAATATTGAAAATTCTGCTGTTCTTCTCTTCTTTAATGCAATAGTTTGTTTAACCCGCCCAAAACCCCGAATTCCCAATTGGGGTTCCCCTATTACTGTTGAGTGGGGGTAATCGGAAAATGATACTTTAGTGGATGACAATTTCAGAACAAAATAAAAAGGTTTGACCGAACGTAAAGGAATGCAAAGGAAATAAGTAGTGTAAAGGAATGTAATGATATAAAATTAGGATACTACTAGTCAATACTCATAAGAAAAGTGATTGGTAGTACACCTGCTAAGGACATTGGCAACTTCTAGTGTGGGTGAAAATGAGAGTTGAAAATTCTGGAATTTATTGGCCTCTATCTCAGCTACAGTTCTAACGGTTTATACTCAGCCATGGCTCACTGCACTCACAAAATTAACATTCCATCATTAATCCTCTGTTCTGGTGAGCGGTACATGGATGAGCTGCGCTCGCAAGCCAGGTGGGTCATTATTTCGTAGATATTCTTTAGTCGCATGAGCAACAATAGGTATATTTGTACAGCCTGGAAGACTACTTAATAAGGAAACTACATATATTGACCTCATTTACACTTTCTATGCCCTTTTACGGTACTTTGCGCTATTCAGAAAAACCTCAATAAAATAAGGAAACTGATGGAAAAAAAAAAATTTTCATGCATAAATGGGAGGGTGGTAGACTAACGAAAATATACCAAATTATGTTTAATTTGCGAGCGTAGTGAACAACGACATAGCAAAATCATGGATAACTATAGGGTCACTCAGAGTGCAGAGTTCCGCCAGGGCAGCTTATTTCTCGCCATTTTGGAGTGCTTTTGGACATTTTGCTCATCCGTGACCTTGACCTTCCAAAATTTTATAATTTCCAGCTCTTTACACAATTTAAAATCCCTGCAGGTTTCATTACTTTACGATTAAAATTGTAGCCGTATGGTTGATGACCAGATATTGACCTTTTGCTTGACCTTGGACCCGACCTTTACCTTCGATCTTACCATTTATTAGGCGTGAATTTTCATACTCGGGGTGAATGTAGTTCGTTGGGACAGGGTAAGATAAGAGTACGGCAGTCTAAGGATACGGCTCCTAGGTTAGGTTAGGTGGAGAACCTTAAGTTAGGTTAGGTGATGTTCTTGTGTCTGTAAAACGTGATTTTTCACCCTGTCCCAACAACTACAAAGGCTCCCTGTTCATAAATACTCATAAACACACAAGTAAGGATAAAACATATCCTCCTTCCAACTTCGTTGGCGGAGGTAATTATATTACTTTTAATTTCTAGGCACTTACATACACCATACATTTATACAACTATTCATCTTGCGCTTTTAGGTATATCTTACCATGGTTATTTCTCCAAAACGCCCATTTTCAGTTTTTCCCCAACCAAA
The DNA here is from genome assembly GCF_036898095.1 of Palaemon carinicauda. NCBI lineage: Eukaryota > Metazoa > Arthropoda > Malacostraca > Decapoda > Palaemonidae > Palaemon > Palaemon carinicauda. The sequence goes on from NC_090737.1 coordinate 131,752,771, forward strand.
ACCCCTGTCTCACACTGATTACCCAATACCCGTTTTCGGTTGAAAATTGGAATACCATTTTTACACTAATTCAGTTTAATGTAGATCTATGTTAAATACATAAAAATTAAAAATAAACAATAGATGCCTAAGAATTAATTGAGATTTAGTCAAAATACCTCAGCATTTAGGTACCACAATTTCGTTTTAGAATTCGAAATAAAACTATAAATTTTACGTTCATAGACGAGAACAAAACACATTATTGAAGAATCTTCAAAAAAACAGAATACAAAGGTGTTGCAAAGTTATCTAATCTATTTAAAATAATCAATTCACATTAGACCAGACAAAGCCATTGTTAAAAATGTCTTAGCCTATGGCTGCCAACTCAAAACTGAACCGGTCTACAAGCATTGCGAACTGTATAACTATCTATTTTATTTGAAAACAACCCTGAAGATACATCAATATACCTGATCTGGTATATGAAGTAATACTACCAACCTTTGGAAAAATGTGAAACATTTAACTACCAAAAATGCAGGTTTTGTTGTCGTTACCTTCTTCCTAGATCAGCTGGTAGGAATGTCACACCCGACTGCGGAACAATACATTTGACAGGAATACTGGAACATGAAAACAATTAATTTTCTTAATAGAATACAATTTAATCTTATATTTCTTTTGAATAATATGATATGAAAATAATAAAAAAAACTAAATTTAATGCATATTATCCAATTTCATAGGTTTTACGATAAAAAGGGTAAAAATAGCATGCACTACTTTCTTACTTTTTTTCTCAGACGTATATCGGATTTTTCTGCTAGCAAAAAAAAAAAAAAAAAATAGAGAAAAAAATGCGTGACCATTCTTGTAAAGAATGCATACATTCATATGCACGCAGATCGTAACACACACACACACACACACACACACACACACATATATATATATATATATATAAATCTGTGTGTGTAGCCTTTATATATATTTATATTTATACACACACACACTATATATATATATATATATATATATATGACAATAATCATATTAATGATAATTCTAATTTTATTATTATTATTATTATTATTATTATTATTATTATTATTATTATTATTATTATTATTATTATTATTATTATTATTATAAGTTCATGATTACACGCGAAAGTAAAACACACTAGAATTACATCCAAGTCACTCTTCTTGTGTGCATACAATAATTTCTAATCGAGACAAAGGCGTTTTCGTTCAATAATTGTAATTACTCACGGATATTTTTCCTCCTCCTAATCATCACTAATTGTCAAGGTCCCTTTGTGTCCGTCGTTCTTTTGTTACTTATGTTCTCTACCCTCTTGCGCACGGACCCCTTTTATTGGAATGTAATTAGGCATTTCTCGATTGGAGAAACTCGGTCAAAAGATAACATGAGTTGTTCCAGCGATTATGTCTGGTTGCTTTTATTTTCTCTCTCTCTCTCTCTCTCTCTCTCTCTCTCTCTCTCTCTCTCTCTTTTAATTATTGGTAAGATAAACATACTGACACACACATGTATATATATATATATATATATACTATATATGATGACCCTTATATATTAAGAGCTAATAAAATAGACCCACGCAGAGTTAAACTAATAGATTTTAATTAGAAATCATATGAATTAAGATTTTTTTTGTTCATATATCTCTGGCAGTATGTAACTGTACACTAATAATTATCAGGTTCTGAACAATACTTTATCAAATCTTGCAATATATATATATATATATATATGTGTGTGTGTGTGTGTGTGTGTGTATATGTATATATATATATATATATATGTGTGTGTGTGTGTGTGTGTGTATATATATATATATATATATATAATGGAACATTTAAAGTATAGAATATGCAACTAACTTCGACATTATTTTAACTTTAGTTTTAAGAATATCTAAAAGTTTTGCATATTACTTGAAGAATTTATATATAGTTATCACTGCAGTGTATTCAATAAATACCAATTTTATTTAATAAAACATAAAAACCCATACATACAGATAACGTGATGGCACAGTACCTTCTATAAATAAGTTAGCAAAATCTATTTTTCATACAATCCAAATGTCAATGAGCTCTATTAACTAATTGAAAATAACATCCAGAATTAGCTTCTTAATATTTACCAAGAACTGTATTGCTGTGTAGATGGATAATCACATTGGAATGGCATGAAATGAAAACTGTATGAAAGGTGTCTTGTTGAAATTTTCTATGAAATGATAAGTGAAAGTATTTAGCTGGATAGTTAAGAATATATTAGACTCTCTCTCTCTCTCTCTCTCTCTCTCTCTCTCTCTCTCTCTCTCTCTATTGATCGATTGCTGCCTCGTTGAAATTTTCGTATGAAATAAGTAGTGAAAGTGATCTAGCTGGATAGCTAAGAGTATGTTATATCTCTCTCTCTCTCTCTCTCTCTCTCTCTCTCTCTCTCTTGCTGTCTTGTTGAAGTTTTCCTATGAAATTATTAGTGAAAGTGACCTAGCTGAATAGTTAAGAATATATTATATCTCTCTCTCTCTCTCTCTCTCTCTCTCTCTCTCTCTCGATTGCTGTCTTGTTGAAATTTTCCTATGAAATAGTTAGTGAAAGCGATCTAGCTGGGTAGTTAAGAATATATTATATATTCTCTCTCTCTCTCTCTCTCTCTCTCTCTCTCTCTCTCTCTCGATTGCTGTCATGTTGAAATTTTCCTATGAAATAATTAGTGAAAGCGATCTAGCTGAATAGTTAAGAATATATTATGTCTCTCTCTCTCTCTCTCTCTCTCTCTCTCTCTCTCTCTTGCTGTCTTGTTGAAATATTCCTATGAAATAGTTAGTGAAAGCGATCTAGCTGGGTAGTTAAGAATATATTATATTCTCTCTCTCTCTCTCTCTCTCTCTCTCTCTCTCTCGATTGCTGTCTTGTTGAAATTTTCCTATGAAATAGTTAGTGAAAGCGATCTAGCTGGGTAGTTAAGAATATATTATATTCTCTCTCTCTCTCTCTCTCTCTCTCTCTCTCTCTCTCGATTGCTGTCTTGTTGAAATTTTCCTATGAAATAGTTAGTGAAAGCGATCTAGCTGGGTAGTTAAGAATATATTATATTCTCTCTCTCTCTCTCTCTCTCTCTCTCTCTCTCTCTCGATTGCTGTCTTGTTGAAATTTTCCTATGAAATAGTTAGTGAAAGCGATCTAGCTGGGTAGTTAAGAATATATTATATTCTCTCTCTCTCTCTCTCTCTCTCTCTCTCTCTCTCTCTCTCTCTCCCTGTATTGCTGTCTTGTTGAATTTTCCTATGAAATATTAGTGAAAGTGATCTAGCTGAATAGTTAAGAATATATTATATTCTCTCTCTCTCTCTCTCTCTCTCTCTCTCTCTCTCTATTGCTGCCTTGTTGAAATTTTCCTATGAAATAATTAGTCAAAGTGATCTAGCTGGATAGTTAAAAATATATTATACTCTCTCTCTCTCTCTCTCTCTCTCTCTCTCTCTCTCTCTCTCTCTCTCTCATTAACTGCCTTCCTTCCAAAATAGCATATATCACAAGTATGAATGAAACAGTTTCTTTGGCCAATGAATAATGACGATGTGAACTATGTCATTGAACAGGTCCAGATATAAACTATATCTTTAACACGTATGTCATAGGAAGTTTAACTGCAAGAGTTTTTTCTGTGCGGGTAACTTAGCGTTAAATGATTAGTTTTAAAATCGTGTTGTATGTATATATATATATATATATATATATACATATATATATATATGTATATATATATATATATATATATATATATAAATCAGTCTTAAATTTTCTATTTACAAACATTAAGAAAATGACTTAATATGAAGCGCAAAAGTTGAATCCACAAAACATTTGAGTAATCATGTGTCAATATAGGAAAACCAGCTCATTTAAAAAGGCGTCTGTACTTTGTAAAACCAAGATACAAGCTGATATTGGGGATCTTAATGACAAAACTTGACATTAATATTACATTCCTTCTTTTTGTTGTATAAAAAAAAAAAAAAAAAAAAAAAAAAAAAAAAAACTTAAACTTTAGAGAGGTGGTGTGAATTCTGCTAAAACCCGCTACTAAAATTGGTTTTGGAGAATTTAGCGGAAACTTGAAATACCGGACTAGTTGGTAGGATGAAACTTTCAGGTAAAATAGTTTGGCAAAGTAAGTTATCTGGCTAATTAAAACTGACCGCGTGAATTTGTCTCCCTTCTAATTCACGCTAATCTAGTGTCTCTCTCTCTCTCTCTCTCTCTCTCTCTCTCTCTCTCAGACCATCCAAGACTGGAAGATGCAAAATACATCGGAAGATGCATTAGCAACTCTCTGGTGGATATACGAGGTGCCTCACACTGAGGAACCTGGGGGAACCCAAACATAGAATAAGGCAATAAGGCATAAGGCTCTCTCTCTCTCTCTCTCTCTCTCTCTCTCTCTCTCTCTCTCGTCATGTTTTTATAATATATATAATGAGTAAGTGTCTGGATATATAATATATATATATATATATATATATGTATGTATATATATAGATGTATATATATATATATATATATATACATATATAAATATATATATATATATATATATATAAACACATGAAGACTTAATTTTCACATGTAAAATAAAAAAAATTTTATACATGGAGACTCTTAATTTTCACATGTAAAACAAAAATTATAAAATAATATACATGAAAACTATTAATTTTCACATGTAAAATAGAAATTATAAAATAATATACATGGAAACTATTAATTTTCACATGTAAAACATAAATTATGAAATATTATACATGAAAACTATTAATTTTAACATGTAAAACGAAAATTATAAAAAGATATACATGATGACTCATAATTTTCATATGTAAATTCAAAATCAATATTTTACATAAAGACTCCCAATTTCCACATGTAAAACCAAAATCATAAAATAATATGTATGAAAATTATTAATTTTCACATGTAAAAGGAAACTTATAAAATAATATACATGAAATCTCTTAATTTTCACACCTGAAATCAAAATAATATAACAATAAAGTATCAAAAAACCTGAATTTTTTTAGATTCCAAACAAAACAGACGAAACGAACGCACTTCTCTGTCACATCCAACAGGGGAGTCCAATGAATTCCTATGCAGGGTTGAGATACAAGAACTGACAAACAGCAAAAGAATCCTAGACGAACAAGTCTTAGTCAAGGGATGTTCTTTTTTTTTTTTTTTTTTTTTTTTTGTGACGTTTTAAAAAGGAATTTCCTCGCCCGGTCCTCCATTGGAGTCTCTAGCTGGAGGCTGTACAGAAATGTTATCCTGGAGTGAGAATCGCTTTTGAATGGCTTGCTCCTCTCTCTCTCTCTCTCTCTCTCTCTCTCTCTCTCTCCTCTACTCTTGTAGTCAGTATCATCCATTTTCCGAAGGCCAACTCTCTCTCTCTCTCTCTCTCTCTCTCTCTCTCTCTATACACGCCCTACTCTTGTAGTCACTGTCATCCATTTTTTGAATGCCTTTTCTCTCTCTCTCTCTCTCTCTCTCTCTCTCTCTCCTCTTGTAGTCACTGTCATACATTTTCCGAGGGCTCTCTCTCTCTCTCTCTCTCTCTCTCTCTCTCTCCTCTTGTAGTCACTGTCATACATTTTCCGAGGGCTCTCTCTCTCTCTCTCTCTCTCTCTCTCTCTCCTCTTGTAGTCACTGTCATACATTTTCCGAAGTCTCTCTCTCTCTCTCTCTCTCTCTCTCTACTCTTGTAGTCACTGTTATCCATTTTCCGAATACATTATCTCTCTCTCTCTCTCTCTCTCTCTCTCTCTCTCTCTCTCTCCTCATATAGTCACTGTTATCCATTTTCCGAATGCCATTTCTCTCTCTCTCTCTCTCTCTCTCTCTCTCTCTCTCTCTCTCTCAGCTGAAAAAAATGGTTTGCCTGAAACAGGAAACAGGTTTTACAGCAGAACACTTTGTTGTCGAAATGGAAATTATTCTTCTCGCGACTTCGAGACTACTGGTAACTTACCCTACACAGAATTTCCTAAATAATTTCTGTACCGTCTGCCCGGAGTTCTGGCTGAAGCGATATAAATAACAATTTAGGGGAAATGGCATTTGGCCATGGACGGTCAGCTTTTATATATATACGTGGAAATCGTTGCTCTTATATAACTTCGCTGGAAAAGAGGGAAATGAGTATTATTTTATTCTATTGCGATAGAGAAATATTAAATGTCAAAATAGAATACTAGTAATCAGTATTTTTCATACACAGCTGAGAATATATTTCATCTTACATATTTTGGATTTAACCTTCTGTCATTAAATTTTCAACGATATTCAAAACAGGGAGCTAGTGAGGGTTGAAGAGCTAATAAAACCGGGGGTAAAAAGTAAATATCAGGAAAGGTTGAAAATGGCATATGACAAGGTGAGAGTAAGAGAAACTGGTAATTTAGAGGAGGAGTGGAAGTTAGCAAAAGAAAATTTTGTTGGGATTGCAAGTGATGTATGTGGCAAGAAGGTTGTTGGAGGCAGCATGAGGAAGGGCAGTGAATGGTGGAATGAAGGAGTGAAGGTAAAAGTGGAAGAAAAAAAGAGGGCTTTTGAAGAATGGCTGCAGAGTAATAGTATAGAGAAGTATGAAAAATATAGAGAGAAAAAGGTGGAAGTAAAGCGCAAGGTACGTGAGGCAAAGAGGGCAGCTGACCTGAGGTGGGGTCAGGGACTGGGTCAGTCATATGAAGAGAATAAGAAGAAGTTTTGGAAAGAAGTGAAGAGAGTAAGGAAGGCCGGCGCAAGAATTGAAGAGACAGTGAAAGATGGAAATGGAAGGTTGTTAAAAGGAGAGGAGGCAAGGAAAAGGTGGGCGGAATATTTTGAAAGTTTGCTGAATGTTGAGGATGATAGGGAGGCAGATATAATTGCTGTTCCAGGTGTTAAGGTGCCAGTGATGGGAGATGAGAATGAGAGAGATTACAATAGAGGAAGTGAGGAGAGCACTAGATGAAACGAGAGTAGGAAAAGCATCTGGTATGGATGGTGTGAAAGCTGAGATGTTGAAGGAAGGGGGTGTGACTGTACTTGAATAGTTGGTGAGATTGTTTAATATGTGTTTTGTGTTGTCAATGGTACCAGTAGATTGGGTCTGTGCATGTATTGTACCACTATATAAGGGTAAGGGAGATGTGCATGAGTGTTGTAACTCAAGAGGTATTAGTTTGTTGAGTGTAGTTGGAAAAGTGTATGGTAGAGTACTGATTAATAGGATTAAGGATAAAACAGAGAATGCAATCTTGGAAGTACAGGGTGGTTTTAGAAGAGGTAGGGGTTGTATGAATCAGATTTTTACAGTTAGGCAGATATGCGAGAAATATTTAACAAAAGGTAAGGAGGTGTATGTTGCGTTTATGGATCTGGAGAAAGCATATGATAGAGTTGATAGGGAAGCAATGTGGAATGTGATGAGGTTATATGGAGTTGGTGGAAGGTTGTTGCAAGCAGTGAAAAGTATCTACAAAGGTAGTAAAGCATGTGTTAGAATAGGAAATGAAGTGAGCGATTGGTTTCCGGTGAGAGTGGGGCTGAGACAGGGATGTGTGATGTCGCCGTGGTTGTTTAACTTGTATGTTGATGGAGTGGTGAGAGAGGTGAATGCTCGAGTGCTTGGACGAGGATTAAAACTGGTAGGCGAGAATGATCATGAATGGGAGGTAAATCAGTTGTTGTTTGCGGATGATACTGTACTGGTAGCAGACACAGAAGAGAAGCTTGACCGACTAGTGACAGAATTTGGAAGGGTGTGTGAGAGAAGGAAGTTGAGAGTTAATGTGGGTAAGAGTAAGGTTATGAGATGTACGAGAAGGGAAGGTGGTGCAAGGTTGAATGTCATGTTGAATGGAGAGTTACTTGAGGAGGTGGATCAGTTTAAGTACTTGGGGTCTGTTGTTGCAGCAAATGGTGGAGTGGAAGCAGATGTACGTCAGAGAGTGAATGAAGGTTGCAAAGTGTTGGGGGCAGTTAAGGGAGTAGTAAAAAATAGAGGGTTGGGCATGAATGTAAAGAGAGTTCTATATGAGAAAGTGATTGTACCAACTGTGATGTATGGATCGGAGTTGTGGGGAATGAAAGTGATGGAGAGACAGAAAGTGAATGTGTTTGAGATGAAGTGTCTGAGGGGTATGGCTGGTGTATCTCGAGTAGATAGGGTTAGGAACGAAGTGGTGAGGGTGAGAACGGGTGTAAGAAATGAGTTAGCGGCTAGAGTGGATATGAATGTGTTGAGGTGGTTTGGCCATGTTGAGAGAATGGAAAATGGCTGTCTGCTAAAGAAGGTGATGAATGCAAGAGTTGATGGGAGAAGTACAAGAGGAAGGCCAAGGTTTGGGTGGATGGATGGTGTGAAGAAAGCTCTGGGTGATAGGAGGATAGATGTGAGAGAGGCAAGAGAGCATGCTAGAAATAGGAATGAATGGCGAGCGATTGTGACGCAGTTCCGGTAGGCCCTGCTGCTTCCTCCGGTGCCTTAGATGACCGCGGAGGTAGCAGCAGTAGGGGACTCAGCAGTATGAAGCTTCATCTGTGGTGGAAATGTGGGAGGTTGGGCTGTGTCACCCTAGCAGTACCAGCTGAACTCGGCTGAGTCCCTGGTTAGGCTGGAGGAACGTAGAGAGTAGAGGTCCCCTCTTTTGTTTGTTTCTTGTTGATGTCGGCTACCCCCCAAAATTGGGGGAAGTGCCTTCGGTATATGTATGTATGTATGTATGTATGTATTCAAAACATGATTAACATTCGCTCTTTAGAATTATATAATTCCTATCCTTAGAGCATAGAAGAATAATAAATGAAAAAGTATAAAGTAAAGAAATTTCAGATCAAAGTTCTCGATGCTATTTTGTTTAAAATAGAAAAATAAGATAATCAATAAATTGATCTATAGAAAACAGTAATCTTCTAAACATATCCTTCATATTGATATCTATTAATAATAATTCACAA